>NC_086447.1:471716114-471811114 GCF_028390025.1 Pseudophryne corroboree | reverse complement strand
TTCATACACCCTCCTGTCTACTTGCCTTGCCGTGGGGACCGCCGTGTTCCGCGAGACTTCCGGGTGCCGAGCTCTCGCGAGATCACGTGTCTCTCGGTTGTCAGCAGCGTTTTCCCGGCCGCTCGAGTACGCCAGCCGGCAGGAGACATAAGGGAGGTTAATAGATGTAAGAGGGAGCAGGCCGGTGGTTGGAGGTTTGTCAATTGATAAGCGAGGTGCTCCAACGCTCTTCCTCAGGGGGAACCCGGCTCATCCAGTGGTGAGCGTGCAGACACCGGAAGAGTAAGTTTGTGCACATGGAGGTACAGGGGACGCCCGCCTGCGGGACACAGTCCCCTGTACGGCATACTGCATTTATCACGGCTGGCCAAGCCTGGAACTTGTGAGCTTTGTAGGACACTACCTGCAGCACTGTTTCCCTATATCGGATATACTGGAACTACTGTTATCAACAGTTTATTCCCACCACGTTTACCTTATTAACCCTGGCACTCACCTGCCGGTATACTCCGTTTCAAGCAATCCGTCATGTATGGGATGACAGTATGCATACATTGTAGCATTAACTTGTGAGCATTGCTACTCAATGTACAATAAATCATTTTACAGATGACACATTAGTCCTGGCAGTGGTGTGTGTGTGTGTATATATCTATATATATATATATATATATATATATATATATATATATATATATATATATGTATATATGTATGTATATATACATATACATATATACACACACACACACACACACACACACACACACACACACACACACACGTCGAAGTGGGGCAGTATGGTTATACCGCTACTTCTTCCACTGACCCAAAAATTAAAGTACAGCACGAGGCGAGGGAAGTGGCCATCCTGCTGCACATGGTGCTCCCTTCCCTGCATGGCGGCCGGCGGCTGTGTAGAACGCTGTACTAGCTCACAGCCGCTCACTGCCACCAGACACCAGCCGCTCACTCGCCACAAATGGCGGTCAGAGGGACCTCACCACACCAAAGGCCTCCTTATCACCGCCGCTGCCCATGGGTGCCTCCGCCGATCAGTCAAGTGATGTTCCCCTGCTGTCACCCTCTCTCCCTGTTGTTACTATCTCTGTCCCTACTGTCACTCTCTCTCTCCCTGCTGTCACTGTCATCACTCTCTCCCTGCTGTCACTGTCATCACTCTCTCCCTGCTGTCACTGTCGTCACTCTCTCTCCCTGTCGTCACTCTCTCTCCCTGTCCCTGCTGTCACAATTTCAGCCCATTCAGTGTGCTATAGTGTGAATTTCGACTCATTCAGTGTGCTATAATGTGAATTTCGGCTCATTCAGTGTGCTATAATGTGAATTTCGGCTCATTCTGTGTGCTATAATGTGAATTTCGGCTCATTCAGTTTGCTATAATGTGAATTTCGGCTCATTCAGTTTGCTATAATGTGAATTTCGGCTCATTCAGTTTGCTATAATGTGAATTTCGGCTCATTCAGTGTGCTATAATGTGAATGTCGGTTAATTCACCGTGCTATAATGTGAATTTCGGCTTGTACCGTGTGCTATAAGGTGAATTTCTGCTCGTACCGTGTGCTACACTGGACACACACACACACACACACACACACACACACACACACACACACACACACACACACACACACACACACACACACACACACACACATATATATATATATATATATATATATATATATATATATATATATATATATATATATATACACAAACACTCACTTTTTCCACAGTTGAAAAAAGAATTAGACCAGCACTCACGTTTAGTAGGTGAAAGAAAAAAAGGGTTTTATTCCTGATAAGCCATCTGGATGTACCCCACTGCTACAGTTCGCCCGACAGCCGTTTCAACGCTCAATGGTCTTTATCAGGGGCAGCTGTCACTCTGTCCGGAGTTGCTTTAAATAACAGAGAGGGCGCCAGAAACTTTGAACAGGAAGCCCGGAAGCAGCGCGTCATAGCTGCTGTCCGATTCGCTCCTTCCTGCACGTGGGTTGTGTTGCTGTGGTACACAAACCCGGCTCTCTCCTTAGCAACCCGCTCCGGCAGCGTGACCATCGTGTAGTGCAGGCTGATCTGTATTCATGTGCAGCGGCAGACAGGTGAAGTTGCTGCTGTCAATGTTCCCGGCCAAAGGCACACATGCAGAGTAGTTAACCCCACAGAGCGCCGACAGCATGGAGACACCGACAGCCCAAAATAAATCATGAAACAATTGTAACATATAAAGCAAGTGAACCAAACATTGTCATCATGCATAGCAAAGGTATCAAACCACTCAGGGAATAATGATATCTAAATGCAACACACCACCATATTGGTGTGATATAGCCATGGTTAATAGCATCATGCATCATAGGTACCAAACAGGAGTGACGTGAAAGGCCAATGCAAGCGCTATGTAATGTCAGGGACGTAACGGGGATGCTAATTTGTCACCTATAGGACAAATCTGTCCCTTGGTACAATACCCGGTATTCCCATGCCGTCTCCAAGCATGGTACTGGCTGGGCCCAACACTGCTTAATTGCCAAGATCAGACGGGATTGGATGGTTTCCAGTGTGGTATGATTGTATCAGACAGATGTGCCCATATATATGTACCTCCCGTAGTGTCAGTGTCATCTCCCGTTTCACAGCCAAATCACATCATAGTCCTGTATGTTGGTGTGCAAAGAAGGCCACCACTATTGATACCAACAAATAAGCTGTAAAGAAAAAGGAGAAACATACACCGACTCCTTTGATACAACACCCAGTATTCCATCATTGTCTCCAAGTGTGGTACTAGCTAGGCCCATCACTGCTTAATTGCCAAGATCAGACGGGATCGGATGGGATCCAGTGTGGTATGGTAGTATCAGTCTCCACGGTGTGCAAAAGCAATGAGCTGTTATGCATGTCCAATAAGCAAACTGCAAGAGCCATATGTTGCTCAGACAGACAAAACAATTAAGCATTAGCAGGTGACATATGATTAAACATATCCATTTAGACAAGACATAAACATGACACACGGCGGTGTCTCAGAAAAGTAAACCAAAAGGGTAGACTCTGTGCAATGTTGTGCAGAGTCAAAGGAAGCATCCCAAACGGAATTCCTCATTGAGCCCGTTAGGGGCCAGTGTTTGTAATCTATCAATCCATTGGTGTTCTCTTTGCAGTAAGATTTTGTTGCGGTCACCACCCCTTTGTAGTGGTGGGATTTGATCCAAGATACAACACTTGAGTTGATTGATAGTGTGTTTTGCCTCCATAAAATGTCTTGCCACAGGTAAATTTGTAAAGTCACTTGAAGTCCCACCCTGGGTAATACTCTTTTTGATTGTTGAACGATGCTGGCTTAAGCGCTCCTTTAGCATCCTGCTGGTCTTTCCAACATAAAGCAAATTGCATGGACATTTCAGCACGTAGACTACAAATTTGCTGTTGCAGTCAAGTCTCTGTTTAATGGTATATGTCTTGTTATCCTGAGGGTTAATAAACCGATTGCCAAGTAGCAAGAATGGACAGTTTGGACAACCCGTGCATTTGTGAACCCCTGTTTTAGTGGTCAACCAGTGTGAGGGTGTACTCTTTTTTTTTTTTTTTCTCTTAGAGAAATCTGTTACAACAAGCAAATCTTTCAGATTGGGTCCTCGTTTATATGCGAATCGAGGCGGTTGCGGGATGGCTTTTGACAACCCTGGATCCGTGCCAATAAGGTGCCAATGTTCCTGAATCTTGTTGCGGATGAATCTAGAAGCAGTGGTGTACATGCTAACAAAGTTAAACCTGTCGTTATCTTTGTTGACAGAGGCGTCTTTATTAGATAGGAGTTCCTCTCTCCTTATTTGACCAATTCTTGTGAGTGCCAAGTCAATCTCCTCCTTAGAATATCCACGATCAAGAAAGCGTTGACTCATAGATTGTAGAGCAGATGGTATTACTGAAGGGTCAGAGGTGATACGTATCACCCTTAGGAGCTGTGAAAACGGTAATCCTCTTTTGAGGGGTGCCGGGTGAAAACTCGTTGAAAGCAAAAGCGTGTTCCTATCAGAGGCTTTACAGTGGATCCTGGTGGTCAGTGTATTGTTGGACAGAAGAACGGATACGTCCAAAAAATTGATTTCTGTTTTGCTAAACGTGAGGCTGAATCTAATGGTGCCAGGAAGTGAATTCAGATGGTCTATGAATGTTAGAAGTGTTTTCTCTCCCCCATGCCAGATGAAAAACAGATCATCAATATATCGGACATATGTTGACAAGAACCGGCCAAAAAGGGGGTGACCTGTAATGTGCTCTTGTTCATATGCTGACATGAAAATGTTGGCATAAGCTGGGGCCATGTTAGACCCTATAGCGGTGCCCTACTTTTGCAGGAAAAAACAATTCTCAAACAGAAAATAATTTTTGTTCAAAATTAGGTTGATCAATAACACCATATATTCTGATGGAGGTCCAAAATACACATCACTTTCTGTTATTAGCCGTCTGCATGATTCAATGCCAAGTGCATGAGGAATGTTCGTATATAGACTCGAGACATCGAGTGTAACCAATAATGCATCATCAGGGATGTGCTTGATGCAATCCAGTTTCCTTAAGAAGTCAGTTGTGTCCTCAATGTAGCTGGCTGCACTTTTTGCAAGAGGCTGTAGATAAAAGTCTACAAGCTGTGAAAGCGGTTGACATAGGGATCCACGTGCCGAAATGATCGGCCGCCCAGGGGGCTGTGTCAGTGATTTATGTATTTTGGGTAATGTGTATAGGATTGGGGTTTTGGGGTGAGACGTAGTCAGAAAGTCAGCAGTAGTCTGATTGATGTACCTGTTGTTGACTCCCAAGTTGATTATCGAATCAATTTCCTTTTTATATGTCCATGTGGGGTCATAGGTAAGTTTTTGATAACAGGTTGGGTTGGACAATTGTCCATAGGCCTCTTGTACATAATAGTCATAATCGAGCAGGACTATGCCTCCACCCTTATCTGCAGACCTGATGACCAGGTGACTGTCATTCTGTAAGGATTTGATAGCAGCTCTTTCTCCCTTAGTGATGTTAGAATAGCTAGGCTTTTGTTCCTTTATATAAGGCATTGTATCCCTTTTGAGTACCCTTAAGAAGGTGTGGATTGAGGGATTTAGGGTCGGTGGGTCAAACTGACTGGGTTTCTTCAAAGGACAATGAGGTGTAGAAGATGAAACCGTTGTGGTAGAGTCTGGACCTGGGGAATTGGAGTAATAGTCTTTAAGACGGAGTTGTCTTCCCAATTTGTAGAGGTCAACCTGCCAATGGAAGCTATCCTGTCCAACAGTTGGCACAAAAGTTAATCCCTTGTTCAGGACAGAGAGTTCTTCATCCGTCAGTTCATGTTTAGATAAATTAAAGACCACCGATGTCTGTGTTTTATTCTCCATTGTTATTTTTTTCTTCCTTTTTCTCCCACCTCTACGGGTGGGTAAAGCGGGTTTTTTGGAGCCCTCCTATTGCGCTCAGATCTTGAAAGGTAGGTGGCCCCTTGTGCAGATGTGGATGGTGCATCAGAGTCGCTTGCTGACGTCTGAGATCTACTTTCAATATCCGTGAAGGGTGTGGTAGGTCTTCGTCCTCCACGTCTCTGTTGAGGTCTGTATTTACGTGGCTCACTGCGTGAGACCCAGGGATATACCCTATTCTCCTTATAGTCCAGTTTGACCTGTTTATATTTGTTTTTCTTAAATCTTAACAGGTCACCACGAAATTTATCAATGTCCTTATTTAATTTAGTAAAAAGGTCACAGTCAGGAGATTGTATCGTCCTAAATAGTTCAGAAGCCTCTAGTTCTGAAATGTCTCTTCTGATTTCTGTTAGATCTAAACCAGCCTGTTCGATTACAAGCAGCATTAGATCCTGGGAACATTTATTCAAGATGTTGCACCACTTCGTGCAAAAGTCATTATTGTGTCTCCCCAGTGTGGGTTGATTGTGCAATCTAAACCCTCTGGGGATAAGGGATTCTTTATAATATTGGGAGAGTTAGGCCATGCAGATGTAGCTCAACTTCTCTCTTTTTTAGTCTGAGTAAATCATTTATGAACTCCTCTGGACTGTCTTTATCGAAAGCCAGGGATTCAGTATTATCAAAGAGGATCCGTTCCGCATCTGTTTTATCAAATTGAAGAACAGAGACTAAATCTTTGTTGACACTGGTAGACATTTATATATACAGGGGTATATTGAGTGATGTGAAAAAAAGGGAAAAAAATGAAAAAAAAATGCAAAATGGCAGCCATACGTTACTGTGTGCAACTGCCAAAAAAATAAAGATCACTATATATTCCTAAAAAAAGTTTTAAATAAATGATGATGTTCCAAAAAGAATTGTGATTGGTTAATCTCCACTGCAGAGATCTTAACCACACAGACTGGTGCAAGTCAAAAAAAGGATTGATACAAAATATAACAACATGACAGCACTCTATGTCCTATAACAAAAATTTGCTGGTGCAAGGTCCTGGTAATTGATACAAACACTCACTTTTTCCACAGTTGAAAAAAGAATTAGACCAGCACTCACGTTTAGTAGATGAAAGAAAAAAAGGGTGGTGACCGCAACAAAATCTTACTGCAAAGACAACACCAATGGATTGATAGATTACAAACACTGGCCCCTAACGGGCTCAATGAGGAATTCCGTTTGGGATGCTTCCTTTGACTCTGCACAACATTGCACAGAGTCTACCCTTTTGGTTTACTTTTCTGAGACACCGCCGTGTGTCATGTTTATGTCTTGTCTAAATGGATATGTTTAATCATATGTCACCTGCTAATGCTTGATTGTTTTGTCCGTCTGAGCAACATATAGCTCTTGCAGTTTGCTTATTGGACATGCATAACAGCTCATTGCTTTTGCACACCGTGGAGACTGATACTACCATACCACACTGGATCCCATCCGATCCCGTCTGATCTTGGCAATTAAGCAGTGATGGGCCTAGCTAGTACCACACTTGGAGACAATGATGGAATACTGCGTGTTGTATCAAAGGAGTCGGTGTATGTTTCTCCTTTTTTCTTTACTGCTTATTTGTTGGTATCAATAGTGGTGGCCTTCTTTGCACACCAACATACAGGACTATGATGTGATTTGGCTGTGAAACGGGAGATGACACTGACACTACGGGAGGTACATATATATGGGCACATCTGTCTGATACAATCATACCACACTGGAAACCATCCACTCCCGTCTGATCTTGGCAATTAAGCAGTGTTGGGCCCAGCCAGTACCATGCTTGGAGACGGCATGGGAATACCGGGTATTGTACCAAGGGACAGATTTGTCCTATAGGTGACGAATTAGCATCCCCGTTCTGTCCCTGACATTACATGGCGCTTGCATTGGCTTTTCACGTCACTCCTGTTTGGTACCTATGATGCATTATGCTATTAACCATGGCTATATCACACCAATATGGTGGTGTGTTGCATTTAGATATCATTATTCCCTGAGTGGTTTGATACCTTTGCTATGCATGATGACAATGTTTGGTTCACTTGCTTTATATGTTACAATTGTTTCATGATTTATTTTGGGCTGTCGGTGTCTCCATGCTGTCGGCGCTCTGTGGGGTTAACTACTCTGCATGTGTGCCTTTGGCCGGGAACATTGACAGCAGCAACTTCACCTGTCTGCCGCTGCACATGAATACAGATCAGCCTGCACTACACGATGGTCACGCTGCCGGAGCGGGTTGCTAAGGAGAGAGCCGGGTTTGTGTACCACAGCAACACAACCCACGTGCAGGAAGGAGCGAATCGGACAGCAGCTATGACGCGCTGCTTCCGGGCTTCCTGTTCAAAGTTTCTGGCGCCCTCTCTGTTATTTAAAGCAACTCCGGACAGAGTGACAGCTGCCCCTGATGAAGACCATTGAGCGTTGAAACGGCTGTCGGGCGAACTGTAGCAGTGGGGTACATCCAGATGGCTTATCAGGAATAAAACCCTTTTTTTCTTTCACCTACTAAACGTGAGTGCTGGTCTAATTCTTTTTTCAACTGTGGAAAAAGTGAGTGTTTGTATCAATTACCAGGACCTTGCACCAGCAAATTTTTGTTATAGGACATAGAGTGCTGTCATGTTGTTAGAGATATATATATATATATATATATATCTCTATCTATCTCTATTTCTCTATTTCTCTATCGTCCTAGTGGATGCTGGGGTTCCTGAAAGGACCATGGGGAATAGCGGCTCCGCAGGAGACTAGGCACAAAAAGTAAAGCTTTAGGATCAGGTGGTGTGCACTGGCTCCTCCCCCTATGACCCTCCTCCAAGCCTCAGTTAGATTTTTGTGCCCGGCCGAGAAGGGTGCAATCTAGGTGGCTCTCCTAAAGAGCTGCTTAGAAAAGTTTAGCTTAGGTTTTTTATTTTACAGTGAGTCCTGCTGGCAACAGGATCACTGCAACGAGGGACTTAGGGGAGAAGAAGTGAACTCACCTGCGTGCAGAATGGATTGGCTTCTTTGGCTACTGGACATTAGCTCCAGAGGGACGATCACAGGTACAGCCTGGATGGTCACCGGAGCCTCGCCGCCGGCCCCCTTGCAGATGCTGAAACAAGAAGAAGGTCCAGAATCGGCGGCATGAAGACTCCTCAGTCTTCTTAAGGTAGCGCACAGCACTGCAGCTGTGCGCCATTTCCTCTCAGCACACTTCACACGGCAGTCACTGAGGGTGCAGGGCGCTGGGAGGGGGGCGCCCTGGGAGGCAATGAAAACCTATTTTTGGCTAAAAATACCTCACATATAGCCTCCGGGGGCTATATGGAGATATTTAACCCCTGCCAGAATCCGTTAAGAGCGGGAGACGAGGCCGCCGAAAAAGGGGCGGGGCCTATCTCCTCAGCACACAGCGCCATTTTCCCTCACAGAAAGGCTGGAGGGAAGGCTCCCAGGCTCTCCCCTGCACTGCACTACAGAAACAGGGTTAAAACAGAGAGGGGGGGCACTAATTTGGCGTTAGAAATATATAAAAAAAATGCTATAAGGGAAAACACTTATATAAGGTTGTCCCTATATAATTATAGCGTTTTTGGTGTGTGCTGGCAAACTCTCCCTCTGTCTCTCCAAAGGGCTAGTAGGTCCTGTCCTCTATCAGAGCATTCCCTGTGTGTGTGCTGTGTGTCGGTACGTGTGTGTCGACATGTATGAGGACGATGTTGGTGAGGAGGCGGAGCAATTGCCTGTAATGGTGATGTCACTCTCTAGGGAGTCGACACCGGAATGGATGGCTTATTTAGGGAATTACGTGATAATGTCAACACGCGGCAAGGTCGGTTGACGACATGAGACGGCCGACAAACAATTAGTACCTGTCCAGACGTCTCAAAAACACCGTCAGGGGTTTTAAAACGCCCGTTTACTTTAGTCGGTCGACACAGACATAGACAGGGACACTGAATCCAGTGTCGACGGTGAATAAACAAACGTATTCCTTATTAGGGCCACACGTTAAGGGCAATGAAGGAGGTGTTACATATTTCTGATACTACAAGTACCACAAAAGAGGGTATTATGTGGGATGTGAAAAAACTACCGTAGTTTTTCCTGAATCAGATAAATTAAATGAAGTGTGTGATGATGCGTGGGTTCCCCCCGATAGAAAATATGGGCGGTATACCCTTTCCCGCCAGAAGTTAGGGCGCGTTGGGAAACACCCCTTAGGGTGGATAAGGCGCTCACACGCTTATCAGAACAAGTGGCGGTACCGTCTTTAGATAGGGCCGTCCTCAAGGAGCCAGCTGACAGGAGGCTGGAAAAATATCATAAAAAGTATATACACACATACTGGTGTTATACTGCAACCAGCGATCGCCTCAGCCTGGATGTGCAGAGCTGGGGTGGCTTGGTCGGATTCCCTGACTAAAAATATTGATACCCTTGACAGGGACAGTATTTTATTGACTATAGAGCATTTAAAGGATGCATTTCTATATATGCGAGATGCACAGAGGGATATTTGCACTCTGGCATCAAGAGTAAGTGCGATGTCCATATCTGCCAGAAGATGTTTATGGACACGACAGTGGTCAGGTGATGCAGATTCCAAACGGCACAAAGGTGTATTGCCGTATAAAGGAAGAGGAGTTATTTGGGGTCGGTCCATCGGACCTGGTGGCCACGGCAACTGCTGGAAAATCCACCGTTTTTACCCTAAGTCACATCTCTGCAGAAAAAGACACCGTCTTTTCAGCTTCAGTCCTTTCGTCCCTATAAGAGTCATATCTGCCCAGGGATAGAGGAAAGGGAAGAAGACTGCAGCAGGCAGCCCATTCCCAGGAACAGAAGCGTTCCACCGCTTCTGACAAGCTCTCAGCATGACGCTGAGACCGTACAGGACCCCTGGATCCTACAAGTAGTATCCCAGGGGTACAGATTGGAATGTCGAGACGTTTCCCCTGCGCAGGCTCCTGAAGTCTGCTTTACCAAGGTCTCCCTCCGACAAGGAGGCAGTATGGGAAACAATTCACGAGCTGTATTCCCAGCAGGTGATTTTTAAATTACCCCTCCTACAACAAGAAAAGGGGTATTATTCCACACTATATTGTGGTACTGAAGCCAGAAGGCTAGGTGAGACCTATTCTAAATCTAAAAAAATTTGAACACTTACAAAGGTTCAAATCAAGATGGAGTCACTCAGAGCAGTGATAACGAACTGGGAAGAAGGGGACTATCTGGTGTCCCGAGACATCAGGGATGCTTACCTCCATGTCCCAAATTTGCCCTTATCACTAAGGGTACCTCAGGTTCGTGGTACAGAACTGTCACTATCAGTTTCAGACGCTGCCGTTGGATTGTCCACGGCACCCCGGGTCTTTACCAAGGTAATGGCCGAAATGATGGTTCTTCTTCGAAGAAAAGGCGTCTTAATTATCCCTTACTTGGACGATCTCCTGATAAGGGCAAAGTCCAGGGAACAGTTGGAGGTCGGAGTAGCACTATCTCGGATACTGTTACAACAGCAGGGGTGGATTCTAAATATTCCAAAATCGCAGCTGATCCCGACAACAAGTCTCCTGTGCTTAGGGATGATTCTGGACACAGTCCAGAAAAAGGTGTTTCTCCCGGAAGAGAAAGCCAGGGAGTTATCCGAGCTAGTCAGGAACCTCCTAAAATCAGTGCATCATTGCACAAGGGCCATGGTAAAAAAATGGTGACTTCCTTCGAAGCAATTCCAGTCGGCAGATTTCATGCAAGAACTTTTCAGTGGGATCTGCTGGACAAATGGTCCGGATCGCATCTTCAGATGCATCAGCGGATAACCCTATATCCAAGGACAAGGGTGTCTCTCCTGTGGTGGTTACAGAGTGCTCATCTTCTAGAGGGCCGCAGATTCGGCATTCAGTTTTGGATGTTGGTGACCACGGAGGCCAGCCCGAGAGGCTGGGGAGCAGTCACACAAGGAAAAAATTTCCAGGGAGTGTGATCAAGTCTGGAGACTTTTCTCCACATAAATATAGCTAAGGGTAAATTTATAATGCTCTAAGCTTAGCAAGACCTCTGCTTCAAGGTCAGCCGGTATTGATCCAGTGGGATAAAACATCACGGCAGTCGCCCACGTAAATAGACAGGGCGGCACAAGAAGCAGGAGGGCAGTGGCAAAAACTGCAAGGACTTTTCGCTGGGCGGAAAATCATGTGATAGCACTGTCAGCAGTGTTTCATTCCGGGAATGGAAACTGGGAAGCAGACTTCCTCAGTAGGCACGACCTCCACCCGGCAGAGTGGGAACTTCATGGGGAAGTTTTCCACATGATTGTAAACCGTTGGGAATTACCAAAGGTGGACATGATGGCGTCCCGTCTGAACAAAAAACGGGACAGGTATTGCGCCAGGTTAAGAGACCCTCGGGCAATAGCTGTGGACGTTCTGGTAACACCGTGGGTGTACCAGTCGGTGTATGTGTTCCATCCTCTGCTTTTCATACCTAAGGTACTGAGAATTATAAGACGTAGAGGAGTAAGAACTATACTCATGGCTCCGGATTGGCCAAGAAGGACTTGGTACCCGGAACTTCAAAAGATGCTCACAGAGGACTTATGGCCTCTGCCGCTAAGAAGGGACTTGTTTCAGCAAGTACCATGTCTGTTCCAAGACTTACCGCAGCTGCGTTTGACGGCATTGCGGTGGAACGCCGGATCCTAAGGGAAAAGGCATTCAGGAAGAGGTCATTCCTACCCTGGTCAAAGCCAGAAAGGAGGTGACCGCACAACATTATCACCACATGTGGCGAAAATATGTTGCGTGGTGTGAGGTCAGGAAGGCCCCACGAAGAAATTTCAACTCGGTCGATTCCTGCATTTCCTGCAAACAGGAGTGTCTATGGGCCTCAAATTGGGGTCCATTAAGGTTCAAATTTCGGCCCTGTCGATTTTTCTTCCAGAAAGAATTGGCTTCAGTTCCTGAAGTCCAGAAGTTTGTCAAGGGAGTATTGCATATACAACCCCCTTTTGTGCCTCCAGTGGCACTGTGGGATCTCAACGTAGTTCTGGGATTCCTCAAAACACATTGGTTTAAAACCAGTCAAATCTGTGGATTTGAAGCATCTCACATGAAAAGTGAACATGCTCTTGGACCTGGCCTGGACCAGGCGAGTGTCAAATTGGTGGTTTTTTTCTCAAAAAAGCCCATATCTGTTTGTCCATTCGGACAGGGCAGAGCTGCGGACTCGTCCCCAGTTCTCTCCCTAAGGTGGTGTCAGTGTTTCACCTGAACCAGCTTATTGTGGTGTCTTGCGCCTACTAGGGACTTGGAGGACTCCAAGTTGCTAGATGTGGTCAGGGCCCTGAAAATATAGGTTCCAGGACGGCTGGAGTCAGGAAAACTGACTTGCTGTTATCCTGTATGCACCCAACAAACTGGGTGCTCTTGCTTTTAAGCAGACTTTTGCTAGTTGGATGTGTAATACAATTCAGCTTGCACATTCTGTGGCAGGCCTGCCACAGCCAAAATATGTAAATGCCCATTCCACAAGGAAGGGGGCTCATCTTGGGCGGCTGCCCGAGGGGTCTCGGCTTTACAACTTTGCCGAGCGGCTATTTAGTCAGGGGCAAACACGTTTGTAAAATCCTACAAATTTGATACCCTGGCTAAGGAGGACCTGGAGTTCTCTCATTCGGTGCTGCAGAGTCATCCGCACTCTCCCGCCCGTTTGGGAGCTTTGGTATAATCCCCATGGTCCTTTCAGGAACCCCAGCATCCACTAGGACGATAGAGAAAATAAGAATTTACTTACCGATAATTCTATTTCTCGGAGTCCGTAGTGGATGCTGGGCGCCCATCCCAAGTGCGGATTATCTGCATTACTTGTACATAGTTACAAAAATCGGGTTATTATTTGTTGTGAGCCATCTTTTCAGAGGCTCCGCTGTTATCATACTGTTAACTGGGTTCAGATCACAGGTTGTACAGTGTGATTGGTGTGGCTGGTATGAGTCTTACCCGGGATTCATAAATCCTTCCTTATTGTGTACGCTCGTCCGGGCACAGTATCCTAACTGAGGCTTGGAGGAGGGTCATAGGGGGAGGAGCCAGTGCACACCACCTGATCCTAAAGCTTTACTTTTTGTGCCCTGTCTCCTGCGGAGCCGCTATTCCCCATGGTCCTTTCAGGAACCCCAGCATCCACTACGGACTCCGAGAAATAGAATTATCGGTAAGTAAATTCTTATTATATAATATATATATATATATATATATATATATATATATATATATATAATATATATACAGGTTGAGTATCCCATATCCAAATATTCCGAAATACGGACTTTTTTGAGTGAGAGTGAGATAGTGAAACCTTTGTTTTTTGATGGCTCAATGTACACAAACTTTGTTTAATACACAAAATTATTACAAATATTGTATTAAATGACCTTCAGGCTGTGTGTATAAGGTGTATATGAAACATAAATGAATGATGTGAATGTACACACACTTTGTTTAATGCACAAATTTATAAAAAATATTGACTAAAATGACCTTCATGCTGTGTGTATAAGGTGTATATGAAACATAAATGCATTCTGTGCTTATATTTAGGTCCCATCACCATGATATCTCACTATGGTATGCAATTATTCCAAAATACGGAAAAATCCGATATCCAAAATACCTCTGGTCCCAAGCATTTTGGATAAGGGATACTCAACCTGTGTATATATATATATATATATATATATATATTTCTCTAACGTCCTAAGTGGATGCTGGGGACTCCGTCAGGACCATGGGGAATAGCGGCTCCGCAGGAGACAGGGCACAAAAGTAAAAGCTTTAGGATCAGGTGGTGTGCACTGGCTCCTCCCCCTATGACCCTCCTCCAAGCTTCAGTTAGGTTTTTGTGCCCGTCCGAGCAGGGTGCAATCTAGGTGGCTCTCTTAAGGAGCTGCTTAGAAAAAGTTTTTAGGTTTTTTATTTTCAGTGAGTCCTGCTGGCAACAGGCTCACTGCATCGAGGGACTTAGGGGAGAGAAGTTCAACTCACCTGCGTGCAGGATGGATTGGCTTCTTAGGCTACTGGACACCATTAGCTCCAGAGGGAGTCGGAACACAGGTCTCACCCTGGGGTTCGTCCCGGAGCCGCGCCGCCGACCCCCCTTGCAGATGTTGAAGATTGAAGGTCCAGAAACCGGCGGCAGAAGGCTTTTCAGTCTTCATGAAGGTAGCGCACAGCACTGCAGCTGTGCGCCATTGTTGTCACACACTTCACACCATAGGTCACGGAGGGTGCAGGGCGCTGCAGGGGGCGCCCTGGGCAGCAATGAGAATACCTTGTTCTGGCTAAAAAATACATCACATATAGCCCCTGGGGCTATATGGATGTATTTAACCCCTGCCAGGTCTCAGAAAAACGGGAGAAGAAGCCCGCCGAAAAGGGGGTGGGGCCTATTCTCCTCAGCACACAGCGCCATTTTCCCTCACAGAAATGCTGGTGGGAAGTCTCCCAGGCTCTCCCCTGCACTGCACTACAGAAACAGGGTTAAAACAGAGAGGGGGGCACTTATTTGGCGATATGTATATATATATATTAAAATGCTATAAGGGAAAAACACTTATATAAAGGTTGTCCCTGTATAATTATAGCGTTTTTGGTGTGTGCTGGCAAACTCTCCCTCTGTCTCCCCAAAGGGCTAGTGGGGTCCTGTCCTCTATCAGAGCATTCCCTGTGTGTGTGCTGTGTGTCGGTACGTGTGTGTCGACATGTATGAGGACGATGTTGGTGAGGAGGCGGAGCAATTGCCTGAAATGGTGATGTCACTCTCTAGGGAGTCGACACCGGAATGGATGGCTTATTTAAGGAATTACGTGATAATGTCAACACGCTGCAAGGTCGGTTGACGACATGAGATGGCCGGCAAACAAATTAGTACCTGTCCAGGCGTCTAAAACACCGTCAGGGGCTGTAAAACGCTCATTTACCTCAGTCGGTCGACACAGACACGGACACTGACTCCAGTGTCGACGGTGAAGAAACAAACGTATTTTCCTTTAGGGCCACACGTTACATGTTAAGGGCAATGAAGGAGGTGTTACATATTTCTGATACTACAAGTACCACAAAGAAGGGTATTATGTGGGGTGTGAAAAAACTACCTGTAGTTTTTCCTGAATCAGATAAATTAAATGAAGTGTGTGATGATGAGTGGGTTTCCCCCGATAGAAAATTATTGGCGGTATACCCTTTCCCGCCAGAAACACCCTTTAGGGTGGATAAGGCGCTCACACGCTTATCAAAACAAGTGGCGGTACCGTCTCCAGATAGGGCCGCCCTCAAGGAGCCAGCTGAGAGGCTGGAAAATATCCTAAAAAGGTATATACACACATACTGGTGTTATACTGCGACCAGCGATCGCCTCAACCTGGATGTGCAGCGCTGGGGTGGCTTGGTCGGATTCCCTGACTGAAAATATTGATACCCTTGACAGGGACAGTATTTTATTGACTATAGAGCATTTAAAGGATGCATTTCTATATATGCGAGATGCACAGAGGGATATTTGCACTCTGGCATCAAGAGTAAGTGCGATGTCCATATCTGCCAGAAGATGTTTATGGACACGACAGTGGTCAGGTGATGCAGATTCCAAACGGCACATGGAAGTATTGCCGTATAAAGGGGAGGAGTTATTTGGGGTCGGTCCATCGGACCTGGTGGCCACGGCAACAGCTGGAAAATCCACCTTTTTTACCCCAAGTCACATCTCAGCAGAAAAAGACACCGTCTTTTCAGCCTCAGTCCTTTCGTCCCCATAAGGGCAAGCGGGCAAAAGGCCAGTCATATCTGCCCAGGGATAGAGGAAAGGGAAGAAGACTGCAGCAGGCAGCCCATTCCCAGGAACAGAGCCCTCCACCACTTCTACTAAGTCCTCAGCATGACGCTGGGGTCGTACAAGCGGACTCAGGTGCGGTGGGGGGTCGTCTCAAGAGTTTCAGCGCGTAGTGGTCTCACTCGCAAGTGGACCCCTGGATCCTACAAGTAGTATCCCAGGGGTACAGATTGGAAATTCGAGACGTCTCCCCCTCGCAGGCTCCTGATGTCTGTTTTACCAACGTCTTCCTCCGACAGGGAGGCAGTATTGGAAACAATTCACAAGCTGTATTCCCAGCAGGTGATAATCAAAGTACCCCTCCTACAACAAGGAAAGGGGTATTATTCCACACTATATTGTGGTACTGAAGCCGGACGGCTCGGTGAGACCTATTCTAAATGGATAATCTTTGAACACTTACATACAAAGGTTCAAATCAAGATGGAGTCACTCAGAGCAGTGATAGCGAACCAATAGGGTGTCCCTGGACATCAAGGTTGCTTACCTCCATGTCCCAAATTGCCCTTCTCACCAAGGGTACCTCAGGTTCGTGGTACGGAACTGTCACTATCAGTTTCAGACGCTGCCGTTTGGATTGTCCACGGCACCCCGGGTCTTTACCAAAGTAATGGCCGAAATGATGATTCTTCTTCAAAGAAAAGGCGTCTTAATTATCCCTTACTTGGACGATCTCCTGATAAGGGCAGGGTCCAGAGAACAGTTGGAAGTCGGAGTAGCACTATCTCAAGTAGTTCTACGACAGCACGGGTGGATTTTAAATATCCAAAATCGCAGCCGTTTCCGACGACACGTCTGCTGTTTCTAGGGATGGTTCTGGACACAGTCCAGAAAAAGGTGTTTCTCCCGGAGGAGAAAGCCAGGGAGTTATCCGAGCTAGCAGGAACCTCCTAAAACCAGGAAAAGTGTCAGTGCATCATTGCACAAGAGTCCTGGGAAAAATGGTGGCTTATTACGAAGCGATTCCATTCGGCAGATTCCACGCAAGAACTTTTCAGTGGGATCTGCTGGACAAATGGTCCGGATCGCATCTTCAGATGCATCAGCGGATAACCCTATCTCCAAGGACAAGGGTGTCTCTCCTGTGGTGGTTACAGAGTGCTCATCTTCTAGAGGGCCGCAGATTCGGCATTCAGGATTGGATGCTGGTGACCACGGAGGCCAGCCTGAGAGGCTGGGGAGCAGTCACACAAGGAAAAAATTTCCAGGGAGTGTGATCAAGTCTGGAGACTTTTCTCCACATAAATATACTAGAGCTAAGGGCAATTTACAATGCTCTAAGCTTAGCAAGACCTCTGCTTCAAGGTCAGCCGGTATTGATCCAGTGGGACAACAACACGGCAGTCGCCCACGTAAACAGACAGGGCGGCACAAGAAGCAGGAGGGCAATGGCAGAAACTGCAAGGATTTTTCGCTGGGCGGAAAATCATGTGATAGCACTGTCAGCAGTGTTCATTCCGGGAGTGGACAACTGGGAAGCAGACTTCCTCAGCACAACCTCCACCCGGGAGAGTGGGGACTTCATCGGGAAGTCTTCCACATGATTGTGAACCGTTGGGAAAGACCAAAGGTGGACATGATGGCGTCCCGCCTGAACAAAAAACTGGACAAGTATTGCGCCAGGTCAAAAGACCCTCAGGCAATAGCTGTGGACGTTCTGGTAACACCGTGGGTGTACCAGTCGGTGTATGTCTTACCTCCTCTGCTTCTCATACCCAAGGTATTGAGAATTATAAGACGTAGAGGAGTAAGAACTATACTCGTGGCTCCGGATTGGCCAAGAAGGACTTGGTACCCGGAACTTCAAGAGATGCTCACAGAGGACTCATGGCCTCTGCCGCTAAGAAGGGACTTGTTTCAGCAAGTACCATGTCTGTTCCAAGACTTACCGCGGCTGCGTTTGACGGCATGGCGGTTGAACGCCGGATCCTAAGGGAAGAAGGCATTCCGGAAGAGGTCATTCCTACCCTGGTCAAAGCCAGGAAGGAGGTGACCGCACAACATTATCACCACATGTGGCGAAAATATGTTGCGTGGTGTGAGGCCAGGAAGGCCCCACGAAGAAATTTCAACTCGGTCGTTTCCTGCATTCCTGCAAACAGGAGTGTCTATGGGCCTCAAATTGGGGTCCATTAAGGTTCCAATTTCGGCCCTGTCGATTTTCTTCCAAAAAAGAATTGGCTTCAGTTCCTGAAGTCCAGAAGTTTGTCAAGGGAGTACTGCATATACAACCCCCTTTTGTGCCTCCAGTGGCACTGTGGGATCTCAACGTAGTTCTGGGATTCCTCAAATCACATTGGTTTAAACCGCTCAAATCTGTGGATTTGAAATATTTCACAGGGAAAGTGAATATGCGGTTGGCCCTGGCCTCGGCCAGGCGAGTGTCAGAATTGGCGGCGTTTGTCTCACAAAAGCCCATATCTGATTGTCCATTCGGACAGGGCAGAGCTGCGGACTCGTCCCCAGTTTCTCCCTAAGGTGGTGTCAGTGTTTCACCTGAACCAGCTTATTGTGGTACCTGCGGCTACTAGGGACTTGGAGGACTCCAAGTTGCTAGATGTTGTCAGGGCCCTGAAAATATAGTTTCCAGGACGACTGGAGTCAGGAAAACTGACTTGCTGTTATCCTGTATGCACCCAACAAACTGGGTGCTCTTGCTTCTAAGCAGACAATTGCTAGTTGGATGTGTAGTACAATTCAGCTTGCACATTCTGTGGCAGGCCTGCCACAGCCAAAATATGTAAATGCCCATTTCACAAGGAAGGTGGGCTCATCTTGGGCGGCTGCCCGAGGGCTCTCGGCTTTACAACTTTGCCGAGCTGATACTTGGTCAGGGGCTCACCCTGACTGAGGAGGACCTGGAGTTCTCTCATTCGGTGCTGCAGAGTCATCCGCACTCTCCCGCCCGTTTGGGAGCTTTGGTATAATCCCCATGGTCCTGACGGAGTCCCCAGCATCCACTTAGGACGTTAGAGAAAATAAGAATTTACTTACCGATAATTCTATTTCTCGTAGTCCGTAGTGGATGCTGGGCGCCCATCCCAAGTGCGGATTGTCTGCAATACTTGTACATAGTTATTGTTACAAAAATCGGGTTATTATTGTTGTGAGCCATCTTTTCAGAGGCTCCGCTGTTATCATGCTGTTAACTGGGTTCAGATCACAGGTTGTACAGTGTGATTGGTGTGGCTGGTATGAGTCTTACCCGGGATTCAAAATCCTTCCTTATTGTGTACGCTCGTCCGGGCACAGTATCCTAACTGAGGCTTGGAGGAGGGTCATAGGGGGAGGAGCCAGTGCACACCACCTGATCCTAAAGCTTTTACTTTTGTGCCCTGTCTCCTGCGGAGCCGCTATTCCCCATGGTCCTGACGGAGTCCCCAGCATCCACTACGGACTACGAGAAATAGAATTATCGGTAAGTAAATTCTTATATTATATATATATATATATATATATATATATATATATATATATATATATATATATATATATATATATATATATATATATATATATATATATATGTAGCAATAGAGGAATAGGCGCCTTTGGGATGTATTTCCTCCCAATAATAAATAGGATTCAGCAGGAATCTCTAGACGTATATTAATATATGTTTGCTCAATATTTTAGAGCATAAAAATCACATTAACATGTTCCATATAAAATTTATTAAAACATAAAAACACAAGCAATGGTACAATGAATTAAGTATCCATCCTTAACAAATGACACCGAACAATTATACAGAGGACAAGTAGAATAACTTTTACAGACTCCTCCTTCTCCTTATAGCAAGTTTGGAGATTGGTGTGACAAATAGAAAAACCCAACGCGTTTCGTCTTGCTCAAAGACTTCATCAGGGGTATATCTCGAATGCTGGAACTGAGCTGAACACTGCTGATCTGCTGGAGGGTCACACATCTATATGAACCCTTGTTAGACCTGTGTATTTGAACTTGTCAGTCAAGCATTTGAAATAAAAGGCCCAATCTATTTTTCATCTATAGATCCCACTGATGTGTGGGTAGTATTCAAGTATCCTGAACGCCTATGTGTTAATTCATGTGACAGTCTATCAATTTTTATCAAGCATTCGAGATATACCCTTGATGAAGTCTTTGAGCAAGACGAAACGCGTTGGATTTTTCTATTTGTCACACCAATCTCCAAACTTGCTATAAGGAGAAGGAGGAGTCTGTAAAAGTTATTCTACTTGTCCTCTGTATAATTGTTCGGTGTCATTTGTTAAGGATGGATACTTAATTCATTGTACCATTGCTTGTGTTTTTATGTTTTAATAAATTTTATATGGAACATGTTAATGTGATTTTTATGCTCTAAAATATTGAGCAAACATATATTAATATACGTCTAGAGATTCCTGCTGAATCCTATTTATTATTGGGAGGAAATACATCCCAAAGGCGCCTATTCCTCTATTGCTACATATTCCTATTTTTAGTCCCTCCTAACAAGGGACTTAGCGGAATTTGGGCAGCCATATCTAATTCCCCATTTTCTTGTTGTGTTAAAGCGCAGAGGGAGAGTATTTGTCTTTGTGTTATATATATATATATATATCTATCTATCCAAAGAAAGCGGTTGCACTCAGCAGACTTTCTTAGATGCTTAATTCAGATTCTATTTATTGCAGCCTAGCCGACATGTTTTGGGGACTCATCGCCCGTTTTCTGGCCCTGAGGACGGGGGTGAGTCCCCGAAACATGTCGGCTTGGCTGCAATAAATAGAATCTGAATTAAGCATCTAAGGAAGTCTGCTGAGTGCCACTGTTTTCTTTGGACTTGTACAGTGAATTTGTCATTATTCACCTGAAGACGGTACTCTGGAGGCCATGTTTAGTGGCAAGAAGTATTCATTTAATGCGTCTGACGCGCGTTTCGGGTTTATACCCGTCGTTTTGTCCCTGACGACTGCTGTTAAGCCAAAACGTGCGTAGGACACATTGAATGGTTACTTATTGGCACTAAACATTGCCTCCAGAGCGCCGCCTACTTTTGGATTTGGATGGGTATAGTATTACCAATTAGGGCACTGGAGCAATATACATACATGCATGCATGCATGTTTGGAGGAGTGCAGGTTAATGCAAATATATATATATATATATATATATATATATGTATATGTATGTGCTATTTTTCTAGGAAAACAGGTTGAGGAACTGGGGGTGGGGCAGAGGTGGGTTGAGTTACCACAGGGGTGAGGCATCAGTTGGTGTGTAAACTGTTTTTTTTAAACTCAGTTTAGGCTATGTGGGTGGTGCCCATTGATGGGGTAAGCAATTTGAAGGGACAAAGTGTGCAGGAGGAACGCACCACAAAAAAAGGTTTGGTCTGACAAGGAAGGGACATATTATGCCCCACACAGTAATGTCCCTGACACCATATTATGCCACACACAGCAATGCCCCTGACACCATATTATGCCTCACACAGCAATGCCCCTGACACCATATTATGCCTCACACAGTAATGCCCCTGACACCATATTATGCCTCACACAGTAATGCCCCTGACACCATATTATGCCTCACACAGTAATGCCCCTGACGCCATATTATGCCTCACACAGTAATGCCCCTGACGCCATATTATGCCCCACACAGTAATGCTCCTGGCACCATGTTAAGCCCCACACAGTAATGCTCCTGGCGCCATGTTAAACCCCACACAGTAATGCTCCTGGCGCCATGTTAAGCCCCACACAGTAATGCTCCTGGCGCCATGTTAAGCCCCACACAGTAATGGTCCTGGCGCCATGTTAAGCCCCACACAGTAATGCTCCTGACGCCATGTTAAGCACCACACAGTAATGCTCCTGACGCCATGTTAAGCCCCACACAGTAATGCTCCTGACGCCATGTTAAGCCCCACACAGTAATGCTCCTGACGCCATGTTAAGCCCCACACAGTAATGCTCCTGACGCCATGTTAAGCCCCACACAGTAATGCTCCTGAAGCCATGTTAAGCCCCACACAGTAATGCTCCTGACGCCTATGTTAAGCCCCACACAGTAATGCTCCTGACGCCATGTTAAGCCCCACACAGTAATGCTCCTGACGCCATGTTAAGCCCCACACAGTAATGCTCCTGACGCCATGTTAAGCCCCACACAGTAATGCTCCTGACGCCATGTTAAGCCCCACACAGTAATGCTCCTGACGCCATGTTAAGCCCCACACAGTAATGCTCCTGACGCCATGTTAAGCCCCACACAGTAATGCTCCTGACGCCATGTTAAGCCCCACACAGTAATGCTCCTGACGCCATGTTAAGCCCCACACAGTAATGCTCCTGACGTCATGTTAAGCCCCACACAGTAATCCTCCTGACGCCATGTTAAGCCCCACACAGTAATGCTCCTGACGCCATGTTAAGCCCCACACAGTAATGCTCCTGACGCCATGTTAAGCCCCACACAGTACTGCCCCTGACACCATGTTACGCCCTCACAGTAATGCCCCAGACACCATATTACGACCTCGCAGTAATGACTGACACCATATTGCACCCCACATACACAGTAATGATGCCCCTAATGCCATAGTACTTGCTCATGTTCAGAGGTCCCCCACCCCCCCAGCTGCTGCTGGCACCGATTCCAGGCTTCAAAACAGCGCCGCCTGCACCTCCTCAGGGTCTGCCTTTTTCAAGCGTGCTCCCAACTTGACGTTTTGATGTCACAATGTAACAGAGCGGAGTACTATGGATGGGAGGAGGAGTGCAGGCAGCAGTTACAGTGCCATTACAGTAGAAAGGCACAAATGCTGGGGCACAGCATGGGATCCCCGGGATCCCGCCTCTGTGGCCAGACCGCAGGCAGTTCCGGAATGCCATTCCTGATTATGTCCTTTTACAAAAAAACCTTTAGGAACGGCGTTCCGGCTAAAAAAGAAAAAAAAAAAATACTGTATATACTGCAGATTTTTTAATCGGGTGTGGAAAAAATGCTGCATAGTAAGGATGCTTACAAAAATAGAAGTGTTAATAGTTTATTTTTATCAAGTAACAAAAAGCTAAATAAATGAACAGGAGAGAAACCTGAGGGCCTAATACAGATCTGATAGCAGCGGCGCATTTGTTAGCAAATGGGCAAAACCATGTGCACTGCAGGGGGGGTGGGGGGAGATATAACGTGCAGAGAGAGTTAGATTTGGGTGTGGTGTGTTCAAACTGAAATCTAAATTGCAGTGTAAAAATAAAGCAGCCAGTATTTACCCTGCACAGAAACAATATAACCCACCCAAATCTAACTCTCTCTGCACATGTTGTATCTGCCCCCCTGCAGTGCACATGGTTTTGCCCATTAGCTAACAAATTTGCTGCTGCAATCAGGTCTGTATTAGACCCTAAATCAAATCAATATTTGGTGTGGCCACCCTTTTGCCTTTAAAACAGCATCAGCTCTTCACTTGCACACAGGTACACCTGCACATAGGTTTTGAGGGTACTCGGCAGGGAGGTTGTTCAAAATATCTTGGAGATCTAACCACAGATCTTCTGTGGATGTAGGCTTGCTAAAATCCTTCTGTCTCTTCATGTAATCCCGGACAGACTCGATAATGTTGAGATCAGGGTTCTGTGGGGGCCATATCTACACTTCCAAGACACTCTGTTCTTTATGGTGTAGATAGTTCTTAATGACATTAGCTGTATGTTTGGGGTTGTTTTCTTGCTGCAGAATAAGTTTTGGTCCAATCGGATGCCTCCCTGATGGTATTGCATGATAGATAAATACCTGCCTGTATTTCTCAGCATTGAGGACACCATTAATTCTGACCAAATCCCCAACTCCATTTGCTGAAATGCAGCCCTAAACTTGCAAGGAGCCTCCGCCATGCTTCACTGTTGTCTGCAGACACTTTTGTACCGCTGTCCCGCCTTTTGGTAAACAAACTGCCTTTTGTCATAGCCAAATATTTCACATTTTGACTCGTCAGTCTAGAGCACCTACTGCCATTTTTCTGCACTCCAGTTCCTATGTGTTCTTACATAGTTAAGTCGCATGGCCTTGTTTCCACGTCGAAGGTTTAGCTCTTTGGCCACAATTCTTACATGAAGACCACTTCTGGTAAGACTTTTGCGAACAGTAGATGAGTGTACCTGGGTCCCACTTTTTTTCTGGCAGTACTGAGCTGATGGCACTGCTGGACATTTTCTGATTCCGAAGGGAAGTAAGCATGATGTGTCTTTCATCTGATGCACCAAGTTTCCTTGGCCGTCCACTGCATCTACGGTCCTCAATGTTGCCCATTTCTTTGTGCTTCGATGCTGAGAAATACAGGCACGTACTTATGTATCATGCAGTACCATTAGGGAGGTAACTGATTGGCTCCAAAATAATTCTGTAGCAGGACAACGACCCTAGACATACAGCCAATGTCATTAAGAACTGTCTTCAGCATAAAGTTGAACAAAGAGTCCCGGAAGTAATTATATGGCCCCCACAGAGTCCTGATCTGAATATCATTGAGTCTGTCTGGAGTTACACAAAGAAACAGAAGGATTTGAGTAAGTGTACATCCACAGAAGATCTGTGGTTCTCCAAGATGTTTGGAACAAGCTCCCTGCCGAGTTCCATCAAAAACTGTGTAAGTGTACCTGGAAGACTTGATGCTGTTTTAAAGGCAAAGGATGGTCACACCAAGTATTGATTTTCTTTAGATTTTTCTTCTGTTCATTCACTTTGCATTTTGTTAATTGCTAAAAATAAACTATTAACACTTCTATTTTTAAAAACATTCTTACTTTGCAGCAATTTTCACATCTGTCTAAAACTTTTGCACAGTACTGTGTGTGTGTGTGTGTGTATATATTTTCTCTGACGTCCTAGTGGATGCTGGGAACTCCGTAAGGACCATGGGGAATAGCGGGCTCCGAAGGAGGCTGGGCACTCTAGAAAGATTTATGACTACCTGGTGTGCACTGGCTCCTCCCACTATGACCCTCCTCCAAGCCTCAGTTAGATTTTGTGCCCGGCAGAGGTTGGATGCACACTAGGGGCTCTCCTGAGCTCTTAGAAAGAAAGATAGACTTAGGTTTTTTATTTTCAGTGAGACCTGCTGGCAACAGGCTCACTGCAGCGAGGGACTAAGGGGAGAAGAAGCGAACTCGCCTGCTTGCAGCCGGATTGGGCTTCTTAGGCTACTGGACACCATTAGCTCCAGAGGGATCGACCGCAGGCCCAGTCCTTGGTGTTCGGTCCCGGAGCCGCGCCGCCGTCCCCCTTACAGAGCCGGAAGCAAGAAGAGGTCCGGAAAATCGGCGGCAGAAGACATCAGTCTTCTCCAAGGTAGCGCACAGCACTGCAGCTGTGCGCCATTGCTCCTCACACACACTTCACACTCCGGTCACTGAGGGTGCAGGGCGCTGAGGGGGGGGGGGGGGGGGCGCCCTGAGAAGCAATTATAACACCTTGGCTGGCAAAAATACCACAATATATAGCCCTAGAGGCTATATATGTGGAAAATACCCCTGCCAGAATCCAGAAAAAAGTGGGAGAATAGGCCGCGGAAAAGGGGCGGAGCTATCTCCTGCAGCACACTGGCGCCATTTCTCCTTCACAGATCCACTGGAAGGAAGCTCCCTGGCTCTCCCCTGCAGTCTACACTACAGAAAAGGGTAAAAAAAGAGAGGGGGGGCACTAAATTTAGGCGCTGTATAAATTATATAGAAAAAGCAGCTATAGGGGACATAACTCAGTTAGTCCCTGCATTATATAGCGCTCTGGTGTGTGCTGGCATACTCTCACTCTGTCCCCCCAAAGGGCTTTTGTGGGTCCTGTCCTCTGTTGGAGCATTCCTTGTGTGTGTGTCGGTACGGCTGTGTCGACATGTTTGATGAGGATAATGATGTGGAGACGGAGCAGATGCCTTTAGAAGGGATGTCACCCCCTGCGGGGCAGACACCTGAGTGGTTGAGCTTATGGAAAGAAATGAGTGCACGTATAGACTCCTTACATAAGAAATTTGACGACATGCCAAATGTGGGACAGCCGACTTCTCAGCTCGTGCCTGCCCAGGCGTCGCACAGGTCATCAGGGGCTCTAAAACGCCCGCTACCTCAGACCGCAGACCCAGATGTCGACACTGATACTGACACCAGTGTCGACGACGATGAGTCTAATCTGATGCCCACTAAGGCCATTCACTGCATGATTGAGGCAATGAAAGAGGCGTTACACATTTCTGATATAAATACAGGTACCACTAAAAAGGGTATTATGTTTGGGGAGAAAAAACTACCCGTAGTTTTTCCCCCATCAGATGAATTAAATGAAGTGTGTGAAGAAGCGTGGGCTTTCCCTGATAAAAAATTGGTAATTCCTAAGAAGGTACTAATGGCGTTCCCTTTCCCGCCAGAGGATAGGTCACGTTGGGAAACACCTCCTAGGGTGGATAAAGCGCTCACACGTTTGTCAAAAAAGGTGGCACTACCGTCTCCGGATACGGCCGCCCTCAAGGAACCTGCTGATAGAAAGCAGGAGGCGATCCTGAAGTCTGTATATACACACTCAGGCATTATACTTAGGCCAGCTATTGCGTCAGCTTGGATGTGCAGTGCTGCCGCTGCGTGGTCAGATAATCTGTCAGAAAATATTGACACATTAGACAGAGACACGATCCTGTTAACCATAGACCATATAAAAGACTCAGTCTTATATATGAGAGATGCACAGAGGGAAATCTGCCGACTGGCATCTAAAGTTAGTGCATTGTCCATTTCTGCTAGGAGAGGCTTATGGACTCGCCAGTGGACAGGAGATGCAGATTCTAAAAGGCACATGGAAGTGTTGCCATATAAAGGTGAGGAATTATTTGGGGATGGTCTCTCGGACCTAGTTTCCACAGCAACGTCTGGGAAGTCAGCATTTTTACCCCATGTCCCCTCACAGCCTAAGAAGGCGCCGGTTTATCAGGTTCAGTCCTTTCGGATCCAGAAAAACAGGCGTGGAAAAGGCGGGTCTTTTCTATCCAGAGGCAGAGGTAGGGGAAAAAGGCTGCAACAAACAGCAGGTTCCCAGGAGCAAAAGTCCTACCCCGCTTCTTCTGCCAAGTCCGCCGCATGACGGTGGGGCTCCACAGGCGGAGCCTGGTACGGTGGGGGGCCGCCTCAAGAATTTCAGCGATCAGTGGGCTCGCTCACAGGTGGATCCCTGGATCCTTCAAATAGTATCTCAGGGGTACAAACTGGAATTCGAGGCGTCTCCACCCCACCGGTTCCTAAAATCTGCCTTGCCGATTGCTCCCTCAGACAGGGAGGCGGTGCTAGCGGCAATTCACAAGCTGTATTCCCAGCAGGTGATAATCAAGGTACCCCTACTCAGTGATCGCGCAGAGCGAAAATATTTGTGGGTCCCAGGGACCCCTCACTTGAAATTATTGGGGTCCTATTCCACTATTTCTGGGTCCCGTCACATATTATGGGGGCATGAGGGCAGAAAACAGATGGGACAGTGCTGGGCGACAAGGAGAGTTTTAGGGGCAAGTAGTGCTGGGGGTAGGGGCTGATACCAGTTGGGGCAGTGCAGCGGCGAGGGGTTAGGGGCCAGGCAATAAAGGCGGTTGTGATGGAGGTAGGGAGGGGGTAAAGGTAGATAGCAGTCGGGCCAGTACTCAGTGCAAGAGGAGGTTAGGGGCAAAATGTGCTGGGGGTAAGGGTAGAAAGCAGTTTGGGCAGTACTCGTGGGAAAGGAGGTGATTAACAGGGGATATGACCACTGAGGAATGACCAGGTGCTGCGTTACACCCTGTGAGTCAGAGTCCTGTGTGCAACTCATCCAGTACCATTCCTCAGGACTCTGACTCACAGCATGTCCTGCAGGACCCAGTCTGTTGTCCTCTAATTATTGTAGAGCTATAAATGATAATAATGCAATGGCCAGCATGCCGACAGTAAAAGGCTTTCTCTATTCTAACATCCAGAATTACCTGAGGTACTATCTATAGAAAAAACCCACAAAGTACTGTAGGTGTGGTGCGGTGAAGATGTCGGAATCCCGACACCCGTTAGAATTTGGAGGCTGGAACTCTACAGGGGCAGGAGGCCAACGCTGGAATCCTGACCTTAATCACAGCCTGTGGGTTAGGTTTAGGAAAAGGAAGGGGGGATTAGGGTCAGGCAGTAAAGGGGGAGGTTAGGCTGTGGGAACAGATTGTTAGCGTGAGGGGGTAGGGAGCAGGGTGAAATACTCATCCCTGTTGGGATTTTATACATCGAGATCCTGGCATTTGTAGCATGAATGCCGGGATCCCATGTGCTGGCATTACATACTAATTGCCTGAGAGAGCCACAGGTTGCCTCCTGCTGTACAGGGCAGAGAGGAAGAGAACAGTGCAGCATTGGAAAGGGACCAGGGAAGGCTGTATGCATGTATGTGTGCCCCGTGGTCACATGAATGGGTGACAGTGTCGCCATACCCCCCTGTTACCAGGCCCTTCTGTTCACGTTGCAGTGGTGAGATAGACACACTACACAGCGCTACAGAATCGGTTGATGCTAAATTCAAGTGGCCTAAGAGACCTTTTACTCAAGGGAGAGGAACCACGACACAAGGGGGAGGAGCTAGGCCAGCGGGATAGGTCCTCTACTATCCACGTCACTAACTATTACCTTTAGTAATCAGGTGGCGAGCGAAGCAAGCCCGCAAGGGTACTTTTCGGGTACCCTGTTCGGCCGTAGCTCCTCCCCCTGGTGACGTGTCTCCTCCCCTAGTGACATCAGAAGATCCCTTCTCCCACTCTGATTTAGAACCAAACCTACAGAATCCGCACAGCGCACCACAAATACCGCACCCCGCCTGCTGTCAGCTACTGCAGGGTCAACTAACGGTTGGTTCTAAATCTGAGTGGGAGAAGAGACCTTCTGATGTCACTAGGGGAGGAGACACATCACCAGGGGGAGGAGCTACGGCTGAACAGGGTACCCGAAATGTACCCTCGCAGGCTCTGTGGCGAGCGATTGTTGGTGGCGTGGATAGTAGAGGAACTATCCCGGTGTGCTAGCTCCTCCGCCTTGTTTCGTGGCTCCTCCCCTGACGTAAAAGGTCCCTTAGGCCACTTGCGTCTAGCATCTACTGTCAACCAACGGCCTGGACCAATCCAGGTTCCCACCCTGATATGATACACACATGATCACGCAGCCTGTATATGGCAGAGGCAGATACATACAGCACAGTGTTTGCCAATCTCTGCTCATGCGGACCTGCGTGCAGCTCTGAACCAGCCAGTTGCCCATGCTGATGCCAGTCAGCGCCCAGCCAGAATCACACCACCCAACTGCCAGGGCCCGTACTCACCAGTGCACGTCTTCCAGGAAGTAGACCACGCGGTGCAGCCGCTACACTCTCCCCCGCGGTGGTCATAGCAGCATGTCATTACGCCTGCTGGACTCAGCCCCGCCGGCAGCCGGAGCAGTGGAATGGTCTCAGGAGCCGGGCACATCCCCGCACACACGCTCATCACCCCGGCCACAGCATCCCGGAGCAGCAGACGGCAGGGCTGGACCAGAATGAGGAGCGTATGTGCTATTGGTTTCACACACACGGGCCCGCCCCCTCATCTACGTTACAATAAGGACGGATGGGGCATGTTGCTGGCGGTGCGTGACAGGGAGGACGGCTACTGAGGAATAAGCAGGTCCTGCAGGACGCGGTGTGAGTCCTGTGCGCGCCTCAGCCAATAGCATTTCAGTATTGGTTGAGGCGCACACAGGACTCTGCATCATAGCGCGTCCTGCAGGACCCGGTCATATTTAAAAAGTGAGTCCCTCTTCTTCTGTAGCGCGTAAAAACGCGCTATAACGCGTATTTTGCGATCACTGCTAGGCTACTTCAACAAGGCCGGGGTTACTATTCCACACTATTTGTGGTACCGAAACCAGACGGTTCGGTGAGACCCATTTTAAATTTGAAATCCTTGAACACATACATAAAAAAATTCAAGTTCAAGATGGAATCGCTCAGGGCGGTTATTGCGAGCCTGGAAGAGGGGGATTACATGGTATCCCTGGACATCAAGGATGCTTACTTGCATGTCCCCATTTACCATCCTCACCAGGAGTACCTCAGATTTGTGGTACAGGATTGCCATTACCAATTCCAGACGCTGCCGTTTGGACTGTCCACGGCACCGAGGGTATTTACCAAGGTTATGGCGGAAATGATGATACTCCTTCGAAAAAAGGGAGTTTTAATTATCCCGTACTTGGACGATCTCCTAATAAAAGCGAGGTCCAAGGAACAGTTGTTGGTGGGAGTAGCACTATCTCAGGAGGTGCTGCACCAGCACGGCTGGATTCTGAATATCCCGAAGTCACAGCTGGTTCCGACGACACGACTACTGTTCCTGGGTATGATTCTGGATACAGTCCAGAAAAAAGTGTTTCTCCCGGAGGAGAAAGCCAGGGAGTTGTCATCTCTAGTCAGAGACCTCCTGAAACCAAAACAAGTATCAGTGCATCGCTGCACGCGGGTCCTGGGAAAAATGGTGGCTTCTTACGAAGCAATTCCCTTCGGCAGGTTCCATGCCAGAATCTTTCAGTGGGACCTGTTGGACCAGTGGTCCGGATCGCATCTTCAGATGCATCGCTTGATAACCCTGTCTCCAAGAACCAGGGTGTCTCTACTGTGGTGGCTGCAGAGTGCCCATCTTCTAGAGGGCCGCAGGTTCGGCATACAGGACTGGGTCCTGGTGACCACGGATGCCAGCCTTCGAGGCTGGGGGGCAGTCACACAGGGAAGAAACTTCCAAGGACTATGGTCGAGTCAGGAGACTTCCCTTCACATAAATATTCTGGAACTAAGGGCCATCTACAATGCCCTAAGTCAAGCAAAATCCCTGCTCCTACACCAGCCGGTGCTGATCCAGTCAGACAACATCACGGCAGTCGCCCATGTAAATCGACAGGGCGGCACAAGAAGCAGGATGGCGATGGCGGAAGCCACAAGAATTCTCCGATGGGCGGAGAATCATGTACTAGCACTGTCAGCAGTGTTCATTCCGGGAGTGGACAACTGGGAAGCAGACTTCCTCAGCAGACACGACCTCCACCCGGGAGAGTGGGGACTTCATCCAGAAGTCTTCCAGATGCTGGTAAACCGTTTGGAAAAACCACAGGTGGACATGATGGCGTCCCGCCTCAACAAAAAGTTAAAAAGATATTGCGCCAGGTCAAGGGACCCTCAGGCGGTAGCTGTGGACGCTCTAGTGACACCGTGGGTGTACCAGTCGGTTTATGTGTTCCCTCCTCTGCCTCTCATACCAAAGGTATTGAGAATAATAAGAAAGAGAGGAGTAAACACCATTCTCGTGGTTCCGGATTGGCCAAGACGAGCGTGGTACCCGGAACTTCAAGAGATGCTCTCAGAGGACCCGTGGCCTCTACCGCTCAGACAGGACCTGCTACAGCAGGGGCCCTGTCTGTTCCAAGACTTACCGCGGCTGCGTTTGACGGCATGGCGGTTGAACACCGGATCCTAAAGGAAAAGGGTATTCCGGAAGAAGTCATTCCTACGCTTATTAAGGCCAGGAAAGATGTTACGGCAAAGCATTATCACCGCATATGGCGGAAATATGTTGCATGGTGCGAGGCCAAAAAGGCCCCAACAGAGGAATTTCAACTAGGTCGATTTCTGCATTTCCTGCAAGCAGGAGTGAATATGGGCCTAAAACTAGGCTCCATTAAAGTACAGATCTCGGCTCTATCGATTTTCTTTCAAAAAGAACTAGCTTCAGTACCTGAAGTTCAGACATTTGTGAAAGGAGTGCTGCATATTCAGCCCCCATTTGTGCCTCCTGTGGCACCTTGGGATCTCAACGTGATGTTGAGTTTCTTAAAATCACATTGGTTTGAACCACTAAAAACCGTGGATCTGAAATATCTCACGTGGAAAGTGGTCAGCCAGGCGAGTGTCAGAATTGGCGGCTTTATCATGTAAAAGCCCTTATCTGATTTTCAATATGGATAGGGCAGAATTGAGGACTCGTCCCCAATTTCTCCCTAAGGTGGTGTCAGCGTTTCACCTGAACCAGCCTATTGTGGTGCCTGCGGCTACTAAGGATTTGGAGGACTCCAAGTTGCTAGACGTTGTCAGGGCCCTGAAAATATATGTTTCCAGGACGGCTGGAGTCAGAAAATCTGACTCGCTGTTTATCCTGTATGCACCCAACAAGCTGGGTGCTCCTGCTTCTAAGCAGTCTATTGCTCGCTGGATTTGTAGTACAATTCAGCTTGCACATTCTGTGGCAGGCCTGCCACAGCCAAAATCTGTAAATGCCCATTCCACAAGGAAGGTGGGCTCATCTTGGGCGGCTGCCCGAGGGGTCTCGGCTTTACAACTTTGCCGAGCAGCTACTTGGTCAGGGGCAAACACGTTTGCAAAATTCTACAAATTTGATACCCTGGCTGAGGAGGACCTGGAGTTCTCTCATTCGGTGCTGCAGAGTCATCCGCACTCTCCCGCCCGTTTGGGAGCTTTGGTATAATCCCCATGGTCCTTACGGAGTTCCCAGCATCCACTAGGACGTCAGAGAAAATAAGAATTTACTCACCGGTAATTATATTTCTCGTAGTCCGTAGTGGATGCTGGGCGCCCATCCCAAGTGCGGATTGTCTGCAATACTTGTAAATAGTTATTGTTAACTAAAGGGTTATTGTTGAGCCATCTGTTGAGAGGCTCAGTTGTTTTCATACTGTCAAACTGGATATAGTATCACGAGTTGTACGGTGTGATTGGTGTGGCTGGTAAGAGTCTTACCCGGGATTCTAAATCCTTCCTTATTATGTCAGCTCGTCCGGGCACAGTGTCCTAACTGAGGCTTGGAGGAGGGTCATAGTGGGAGGAGCCAGTGCACACCAGGTAGTCATAAATCTTTCTAGAGTGCCCAGCCTCCTTCGGAGCCCGCTATTCCCCATGGTCCTTACGGAGTTCCCAGCATCCACTACGGACTACGAGAAATAGAATTACCGGTGAGTAAATTCTTATTTTTTATTTAAAAATATTATTATAAATGTGTGTGTGTATATTATAACAAAGACATGCACGTAACTTACATCTTTATAGCTGCATTAGTTGTTGCTCTTTATAGGAATTATTTTCTTGCTTGTTTTTCTTATTTATTTGTACTTATAAAATATTTTCCCTGTTTCATTTTAGGTGTTACAAGTTACAGCAAAATCCTATTTTTCTTCCTATGGATCACTAAATAAGAAGGAGATGGTTTTACCTCGTCTCACAGGAGCGCTGCGCTCCTTTTCAAATGTCACCAGGCAAGATGATTACAGGGGGGACTCAACTGACTTGATGGTAAATTGTTTTATAAAAAATGCAAAATTCTAAACATCCTGAATGACTCATTGATAGTATAATGTTTTATGTATTGTGGTAAGCAGCTGTGAAAAACTGTTGTGCCAGCATTACAACAAACTGCAGTTTATAAAATGTAAAACTATTTTAGCACCCCTTTTTCATTAAAAGGAATCCATTAAAAAAAATGGCAAGTGTGCTCTCTGCTGTATATAAATGTGATCCATTTGCAGTATCTGGCATAATTCAAATATTCTGCACAGACTTGTGAGCATTTTTTTATGTGTTGTAGTTGGAATTCAGCCAAATCCTAATTATATTTGGCAAAAAATTCTGGTTCCACTGAATCCTTATTCTTCAGTCAACCAGATCCAAATCCAGATTTGATTGCGCTTTTAATCAATAAGCTACAGAGCTATCTTTTCCTGGAGCTATAAAACCAGATATAATTTAGATCCCTCCTATTTAAGTTTAATGTGCAAATGAGAGTTTGGAATTGGTTTAGCAGACTTCTATAAAAGTCAGTCAATTCTTAAAGTGGGAATTTTAGGCTTCTCTCTATATATATATATATATATATATATATATATATATATATATATATATATATATATATATATATATTTATATATTTATTTTGAGTATCCCTTATCCAAAATGCTTGGGACCAGAGGAATTTTGGATATCGGATTTTTCCGTATTTTGGAATAATTGCATACCATAATGAGATATCATGGTGATGGGACCTAAATATAAGCACAGAATGCATTTATGTTTCATATACACCTTATACACACAGCCTGAAGGTCATTTTAGACAATATTTTTTATAACTTTGTGCATTAAACAAAGTGTGTGTACATTCACACAATTCATTTATGTTTCATATACACCTTATACACACAGCCTGAAGGTCATTTAATACAATATTTTGAATAACTTTGTGTATTAAACAAAGTTTGTGTACATTGAGCCATCAAAAAACAAAGGTTTCACGATTTCACTCTCACTCAAAAAAGTCTGTATTTCGGAATATTTTGTATTTCGGAATATTTGGGTATTGGATACTCAACCTGTGTATGTGTATATGTATGTGTGTGTGTGTGTGTGTGTGTGTGTGTGTGTGTGTGTGTGTGTATGTATGTATATATATATATATATATATATATATATATATATATATATATACAGTATGTGTTAACACTAGCAATATAGGAAAGAGGCAGGTCACCTTGGCAAGCAATAATTAAAAGCTAAATATTTGAAATTTAAATTTATAATTTGAAATTAATTACTTGTCTTATTTTGTTCACAGTGTTGGTTTATAACTTGCTTACCAATATGTTGTTTGTCTAATTTTATTAAAACAAGCATTTTAATACTGTAGTTATGTGGATTGGCATTTACACTCTGGTTACACCTTTTCTATTGAAGCAATTAATTTTGAAGATGTTTTCTAACTATACTGCATTATTTCTACAGAACAAGAGATTGAAGTTGCGTGAACAACTTTTGGAGTCTGACCTTACTTGGAAGAAAATAAGTCAATCTGTCACTGACATTGTGGACAAGGAGTATGAAGCAATAAACGAGGGTCTAAAAGAAATATTACAGGCTGCAAAACAGATCGGTAAATTACTTTTTGTTAAAGATAAATTCTTTTAAATTCATGATGTGCTGTGAATTCAACTTGGTAATTTTTCACCTGACTAGTCAAGGTAGAAGAGAACCTCACTTGCTTGTTTTGCAGCAAGTGAATTTCAATCTCCCGATCCTTGGTTCAATAATTCAGACTTAAATATTTACATGAGTGTGACTTTGGGGTTGTAATTCTTACATTTTGTCATTTTTATTGTAATGCTTGTGAGTCGAAGTTTAAAGGTTTAAGTTATTACAGGGGAGATGGCACACATTACTTTAAATCATAAACACATACTGTATGCCAAAATGATTGCTTTGCTTACTTGCAGTTGGGACTGACCATGGACAGGAGGCAATTGAATGTGGGTCTGTGTTTCTCTTCAAGACCTTCTACGGTAAAGAAAATGTCAGCTATGATGAAACTAAGGCCATCAAAAATATGTTTGGTCCATTTCCATCAACATGTGCAACAGCAGCCTGTAATGCCACATGTAAAATTTTGTCACTGTTGACTGATGAACAGCTTAAGAAACTTGCACTGCTCTTTCAAGAAAACTATGTTGAAGAAATCATGTCATTTGGGAAAAATGTGAAATTCTCTCTTGAAATGTATGAACTAGAAGAGACTGAAGGCATTCCATTAGATGGCAGCATCGAAACAGACGATAATATCAGTTTAGACTTCTTGAAATTTCAGAAGAACCACAAAGAACATTCTCAAGGCACACCCGCTACCTGTGCGAGACAAAAAGCCAGTGGCAATGACGATGGAGGCTCTTTACTGTATGACGAATTGGAGCAATATGTTTTTCATAGTTTACAAAGTCATACAGGAGGACCCACAGTGGTAGACTTGTGCAGCACTATATTTCAGATGCTGGAGTCTCCCAAAACCAATGATGAGCTTCAGAATGAGGTAAATCTCCATTCATCTTCAGAAATGTTTCTTTCCATGCATATGGGTGAAATGCCCACAGTGTATTATCTGGTTAACAATGAAGCTAAACAATTTATTAAATGTTCTTATTTGTTCATATACTCAGCTGATTATTATTAATAATACTAATAATCTATATATTAAGAGCAGAAGGAAAACTTTTATAAGCGACATATTTCTATGATGCCCTTGTCTGAGCAGGCCACGTCATATACCAAATTTAGGTCTTTTTCCATAGATTTGCAGAAAAATATTGGCATTGTAATTGATTTATATGGCAAAACTTTCACCTGCCATTTACAATGCATTACAATTGTACTATGAAAAATTTAAAAAGTAAAAAAATTACATAGTTGCTCATGGGGAAAGCAGACTATACTAGGGGCCCATTGACAATGGGGGTAAGGGTGGGTGTTCTGCCATGGGGATCTCTAACCACTAGGTGGGTGGGGGTTGATAATGCAGGGAGTCTTATTCCACTGAAGTGGGCTATCAATGATGGCGGATGGTAAGTTAAATTAAATTTGGGGCATATGGATACTGGGGTGGGGTGCAAAACAGCCCCTAGGTGTGTGTGTATATATGTGTGTATATATGTATGTATGTATATGTATGTGTGTATATATATATATATATATATATATATATATATATATAATATAATATAATATAATATAATATAATATAATTTTTTTTTTCTTTTTTTTCCCCCCCAATATATTTTGGTGGATTTGGTGAAAAAATGGGTCCGTTAAATGTTTAAAGCAGCTGCTTGGGAAGGGCTAATACGTGATTCAATTAGTGAAACGTAAATATTAGCAATCATTTGGGCCGTAATGTAGTACTGTACATGTATATCAGCACATCAGATATTAACGGGTTCTTTACCAGCCTTTCAGCAATAATTTTAAATATGTCCGTATATAAGAGCAGTAGCCACCAGGGCTACTGTTTCTCTAGAAAGATATAAATGGGGTGTAATGAGCATAGTACATAGGGCATATCATCCAAATTGTTTTAGTTACCACTCTATGGATGTAGTGATCCGTCTGAGATGGATGATCCGCCCAGTCCTTGTAATGTTTATAGCTGATTATGCAATACTGCAATTGGCAGCATAATTTATATCAGATATATAGTGTCAACCGGTTAGGGGACTTTGATAAATTGACTGTTTCAGAGCTGTACTGCTGTGCAGATCTACTATCAATATGGGCAGCTGTGGTGGATGATAACTGAAGTGCAGCTTAGCCCTGGCTAGCTTGTGTGCTCAGATATGGTCTGGAGGTATACACTAGTGCCAGAGACCCTGCTCAGCTGACTGTTTTTCAGCAGCCTTGACGTGCGGATCAGCGGTCAATGAAAGTGGCTGCTGCAGCAGGTAGGTGTAGTGCGGCTTTGTCCTGGTTGGTAGCTGTGCATTCTCACCACTAATCCATTTTGCACTGCAGCTAAACTACAAAAAGGCAGTACTTCTAAAGCTGCCCATACATTAGGAACATTTTAGGGACGATTGCACGATTTTGATGCGTCAGAACGATAAATCATTTGAAATTGTGCTGTTTTCACAAAATAACAATCTGATGCGCAGTCCTGCAGGTCGTTTATTCAGATCTTACCTTCAGTTCTTACTTGCAGCAGGTATCGTTAACGACAGCATGTTCCTGGATGTGGCCACTCTTCAGATCTTTTGCAAGATCTTAAATATCTATCTTATATGTATGCACTATGGGGGTCATTCAGAGTTAATTGCTCGCTGTCTAGTTTTAGCAGCCGTGCAAATGCCAGTGTTCACTCTAGGCTGTTTTAGCAGGGCGCCGCGCCCTGCCTGTTTTTTAGCAGGCAAAACCCGCCCTGCCCCTTTTGTGGCGCCCTGCTAGAACATCCGCTGGCTTCCTGCCCTCCCACGTGTAAAGATGCCGTGCGCATGCGCGCCGCATCCATTCACGCATTGGGAGAGAGCTGGGGGAAGCCCAGCACCAACGGAGGTGCTGGGCACGCCCCCAAAAGTGACGTCGCCGGCCACAGATGCCCTCTATAGTAGCGTCTGTGGGCCGCACCACCCACTAAAATGATGTAAGCGTGACCACGCCCCCTAATTTGCTGGCCGCACCCCCGTTTCGGGCACGCGCACACTTATGCCACCGGAGTCCGGCGCCATGCCCCATTTCACTTCTAGAGTGAACACTAAACGCTATGCTGCCGCCCACTGGGGAGTGTATTTTAGCTTAGCAGAAGTGCGAACGCATGTGCAGCCGAGCTCTGCAAAAACAGTTTGTGCAGTTTCTGAGTAGCTCTGAACCTACTCAGCGCTTGCAATTACTTCAGCCTATTCGTGTCCGGATTTGACGTCATACACCCGTCCAGCAAACGCCCAGCCACTCCTGCGTTTTTTCAGACATGCCTGCATTTTTGCAAACCTTCTCTGAAAACGGTCAGTTGACACCCAGAAACGCCTCCTTTCTGTCAATCTTCTTGCGGCCGTCAGTACGACTGAACTTCGCTAGAACCTGTGCACAACCGCAACGGGCTTTGTACCCGTATGTCGCGCGTGCACATTGCGGGGCATATGCATGCGCAGAAATGCAGTTTTTTTTTTTAGCCTGATCGCTGCGAACAACGGCAGCTAGCGATCAACTCGGAAAGACCCCTTATATCATGAGTCCGGAACTGCCGGGGAGTTCAAGGGAGATCGTTAGTGACATCTTTAGTTTGCAAGTTGTTGTACTGTATAAAGCATACAGGATAACTGAAGAAGCATGACAGAGGCTCACAGAATCGGGTTTTCTGAAGGAACAAACCCAAGGTAAGGGTGCGGTCTCTTAAATGAGGTGCAGGCAGGGTTCAAGATTCCGGCTACGGCAGGGATTCTAGAATACGTCAAAGCAAACAGGAACTCCAAAACTGTGTCACACAAACTAACTAGGAACAGACTAGGAGTAACATAACTAAACACAAGTTGGAACAAAACTTAACAGGAGCAGAAACGAACTATAACTGCCAAAGTTCCTCAAAACTGACAAACACCTTTGACAACTCAGAGGTACTGCAGGTCAGAGACACACTAGCAGCACCCCTGGCAGCCCAGAGGTACTGCAGGCAAGGACATAACTGGCAGAGTCATAACACAAATATAGTATAATCATTATTTGCTGATAAAATTATATTACTGAGCAAAGTCCCTGAATATAAAATTTATGTCCCAGTATATTTACACATGGAATGGCATATAAATGCTGTATGTGTCCATCTATAGTTTGGGCTAGAAGTTGCAAATGCGTATATGTATATATAATCTTATGCTGACCAAGTGTCCTCTAAACATTTTAGGTATTAATGGCTGCATATTCAGTAGCTTCAACAGAACATTTCCCTTTATCTTTGTTGCATCCTGCTGCTTGCGCATTGGCTTGCAGAAATTACATTTCCTTCCACTTTACTAGAAATATACCAAATCCATATGTTAAGACTCTGCCTAATGGTGAACTTAATGTGAACCTTAATTTGGATGTAAGTAGGAGATCTAATAGATCTCATCTATAATGTTAGTTGCTGGATGTGATAATTATATGTCCTGAGCACAAAACTTGCAGGCAAACCAGGATTTGCTTGGCTGAATACTAAAGAGTTTCCACGATACACTCCTTACTAAAGCCCTTCTGGACTAAAATCCTGTATTCAGCTTATTTCTGCACTTCACTTGTGTCTTTCATTAACCTTTTCCTTCATTACTTGGCACAATATTTTAATAGGCTTACTGTAAGCTTCAGTCATTTTGTTGTTTATTTACTTAATGTTTTAATATTGCCTTATGACCCACTGTCTGTCAAACGTCACATCCCTTGTGTAAACTCTTACTTCTCCCATGGAAGTTATTACTTTATTCCCCAATGTTCCCTCAGTGATTGCTAATTGCATCACAAATTGGATGAGGCTTTTGTTGAAATGCAATATTTTATTATGTCCCAAAATACAATTTATTTTTGTATTCGAAGAAGCTACTTGCTGTCCATGGCTTGTAGTAACCTTCTCTCTCATGTGGTTCTTTTTGAGTGTTCTTAGTCTGGAAGAGGGGGAATTCCTGGTATCTCTGGATATCAAGGATGTGTACCTCCACATTCCGATCTGGCTGCCGCATCAGGCTTATCTCCGTTTCGCATTGCTGGACTGTCATTTCCAGTTCCAGGCCCTGCCATTCGGCCTCTCTACAGCACCAAGGGTGTTTACCAAGGTGATGTCAGAAATGATGATTCTCCTCCGCAAACAGGGTGTGAACATCATTCCATATCTGGACGATCTGCTGATAAAGGCATCGTCCAAAGAGAAGCTGCTGCAGTCCATTGTTCTCACAACAGCGTTGGCGCTGTCGGCCATCTTCATTCTGGGAGTAGACAACTGGGAAGCAGACTTCCTCAGCAGACGCGATCTCCATCCAGGGGAGTGGGGTCTCCATCCGGAGGTGTTCAAGGAAATAACAGACCTTTGGGGATTACCACAAATAGATATGATGGCCTCTTGTCTCAACAAGAAGCTTCAGCGTTATTGTTCCAGGTCGAGGGACCCACAGGCAGTTGCAGTGGACGCCCTGGTGTCTCCATGGGTGTTCCAGTCAGTGTACTTGTTTCCACCACTTCCACTCAACCCAAGAATCCTAAAGCTCATAAAAAGAACAAAAAGGTTCAAGCGATCCTCATTGCCCCAGACTGGCCAAGAAGGGCTTGGTACGCGGACCTTTTGAATCTACTACGTTTGACGGCATGGAAGTTGAGTGCCTGATACTTGCTTGGAAGGGCATTCCGAAGAAGGTTATTCCTACCCTCATACAGGCTAGGAAAGGGGTAACGTCTAAACATTACCATCATATTTGGAAGAAATATGTTTCTTGGTGTAAGTCCAAGAAGTTTCCTTCTGTGGAGTTTCAACTGGAAAGTTTCCTCTTCTTCCTGCAAGCTTGAGTGGATATGGGCCAGAGGTTGGGATCTGTGAAGGTCCAGATTTCGGCCCTATCCATTTTCTTTCAGAAACAATTGGCTGCCCTCCCTGAGGTTCAGACCTTTTTGAAGGGAGTTCTGCATATCCAACCTCCCTTTGCACTGCCTACGGTGCCTTGTGACATTAACGTGGTGTTGCAGTTCCTCCAGTCAGATTGGTTTGAGCCTCCACAGGAGGTTGAGGTCAAATTTCTTACATGGAAGGTTGTCACGTTGTTGGCCTTCGCTTCTGCTAGATGCGTGTCCGAATTGGGGGCTTTATCCTGTAAAAGCCTTTTACTTGATCTTCCACGAAGATAGAGCTTTGCTCCGTACGTGTCGGCAGTTTCTTCCGAAGGTTGTGTCTGCATTTCATCAACCAACCTATTGTGGTGCCAGTGGCTTCTGATTCCTCAATTACATCAAAGTTCTTGGATGTTGTAAGGGCTCTGAAGATAGATACTGTATATGTGAAGAGAACTTCTCGTCACAGAAAGTCGGACTCTGTTTGTCCTATATGATCCCAAGAAAATTGGGTGTCCTGCTTCTAAGCAAACTATTTCTCGCTGGATTAGGTTCACTATCCAGCACGCTTATTCTACGGCAGGACTGCCGTGCCCAAAATCTGTTACGGCCCACTCTACTCGTAAGGTGGGGTCTTCTTGGGCGGCTGCCCGGGGTGTCTCGGCAGTGCAACTTTGCCGAGCATCAACTTGGTCTGGGTTGAACATGGTTGCAAAGTTTTACAATTTCGATACTTTGGCCTCTGATGATCTGAAGTTCAGTCAATCAGTTCTGCAGGAGCTTCCGTGCTCTCCCTCCCGTTCTGGGAGCTTTGGTACTAATGTGGACCCCAGCATCCTCTAGGACATAAGAGAAAATAGGATTTTGGTACCTACCGGTAAATCCTTTTCTCGTAGTCCGTAGAGGATGCTGGGTGCCCGCCCAGCGCTTCGTTTTCCTGCAAAAATATTATTTAGTTCAGTACAACTTCGTTTCGTTGAGTACTGCATTGTTACTTGGTAAGTAATGTTTCAGCAGTTGCAGAGTGTTCAAGCTTCGTTGGCTTGACGTGCCTTGTATGTGTGAGCTGGTACGAATCTCCCCACTATCTGTGTATAATCCTTCTCTCGAAGATTTCCGTCTTCTCGGGCACAGTTTCTAGTTTCTAGACTGAGTCTGGTAGGAGGGGCATAGAGGGAGGAGCCAGCCCACACTCAAACTCTTAAAGTGTCAATGGCTCCTAGTGGACCCGTCTATACCCCATGGTACTAATGTGGACCCCAGCATCCTCTATGGACTACGAGAAAAGGATTTACTGGTAGGTACCAAAATCCTATTATTGCCGCTTCTTCTAAGAATACCGCAGCCTGCTTCATGTGAGCTATATGGGATTCATGCTCCCTAGTAGGTGCTGAAAGCCCATTTTCCAGTACCTCAGCCCATTCAGCTACTGCCTTTGCCATCCAAGCTGAAGCCATATCTGGCCTTATGAGTGCCCCTAACAGAGAAAATATGGTTTTCAAAACCTATCCACTCTTCTGCCTGTGACATCATTTAATGATGTTGACGGTAAAGGCAATATAGATTTTCACACTAATCGAATGACGTGCGTATCTACCTTAGGAGGCACTTCTCTTTTTAAACAGTCCCCAGTTTGTAAAGGGTAATAGGAATCCCATTTTTTTGGGAATTCTGTATTTTTTTTATTGGGTGTAGCCCAAGCTTCCTCCATGATTTCCGTCAGTTGACCTGACCCTGGAAACTCGACCCTAACTGTTTTGGGATGTTTAAACACAGGTGCCTTAGTTTTTAACATCGGCTCCGCTGAATCCTCTAAGGACAGAATAGCCTTCATTGTTTCTATTTATTCAGCTATATCCTCTAAGCTGATACCTTCTACCTGTTCTTCATATGCTGAAGCAGAGTATAAAGAGCTATCGTCATCTGATGTATCATCTTGTGTAGTCTGTGAATTTGATGATATATTTACACTCGGTTTATCAGCTTGTTTCCTTGGAGAAGCTGTTGTGGATATACCGTTAGAAGGGAGCTGCAGGTATGGGTTAATAGTGTACCCTACTCCTGGGATTGAAGCTGTAGGCACTATCCGTTCAGCTATATTGGACAAGGTCTGTGCAAACATAGCCCAAGGTGGATCTACCTGCCGTTGAACAGGGATCTGCCTTGCAATCTGCTGAAACGCAAAACAATTTGTACATAAACCATCATGTGCCAGATCCTGAGAGGATGATCCCACTATGCAGGACAAACATGTTATGAGTGTTGGTGTTATTGTTAATGTTACCTCGTCACCTTTGCCGCTCTTAGACATGATACATAATCAGCTTTTCACAGTGTACTACACAATATGTGACTGTAATCACTTTGCTATATTAAAGTGATATCAATCTGACCCCATCCCATGCACCAGCATTGAGGCTCAGAAGAAACCACTGACAAACATATATAAAGTCAGCAATCACACTAGCAGTCAGTCACATGTTATATAGTAGTCATATGAGTATATTATCAACTGCAAACACATTTCAAAGTATGTAGGAGTACATATTACTGAATTCTGTTTTATACAGATCTTAACGTATTCAGACGCATTGCGAAGAAAACCACAGTAATGTACATAGACTCATATATGCAATAGGCACTAAACTTAACTATTCATACTGACAAAAAGAAGATATAAATTTAGTGCTGTATAACCCGTACTCAGTAGAGTGGGATACAGGGAGACTCGCCTCACTTCCAAGATCGATCAAGACGTTAGCGAACGCTGAGTGGATCCAGACGCTACTAGTGTACACTGCCGCTCCGGGAACTTTTAGTGAACACAGACGCACTGTTCATGCAGTAGCACCGGTCATACAGATGCCTGTACTGTGACCGGGTCTCCTCGTGGTAGGGTTTAGTGTACACAGATGCAGCGGCTACACTGTGACAGAGACCCCTCATGGTAGCGTCTGAGACGGAAGTGAGGCATACAATGTGGTGTGTGTGTGTGTGTGTGTATGTATATATGTATGTATGTATGTATGTATGTGTATATATATATATATATATATATATATCTATATATATATCTATATATATCTATCTATCTCTAACGATACAACCCGGCACTCAAAGGGACAGCGTCACCTATAAATGACTTGCTGGGGTGCCCTCCATGAGAAAATGAATCCCAATGTACACAAAGAAAAGAGGCGGCACTCCCAGCGTTTTTTAAAGTGCACTTTAAAAAACGCTGGGAGTGCCGCCTCTTTTCTTTGTATATATGTGTGTATATGTATATATATATATATATATATATATATATATTGCTCAAAAAAATAAAGGGAGCACTTAAACAACACAATGTAACTCCAAGTCAATCACACTTCTGTGAAAACAAACTGTCCACTTAGGAAGCAACACTGATTGACAATCAATTTCACATGCTGTTGTGCAAATGGAATAGACAACAGGTGGAAATTATAGGCAATTAGCAAGACACCCCCAATAAAGGAGTTGTTCTGTAGGTGGTGACCACAGACCACTTCTCAGCTCCTATGCTTTCTGGCTGGTGTTTTGATCACTTTTGAAAGCTGGCGGTGCTTTCACTCTAGTGGTAGCATGAGACGGAGTCTACAACCCACACAAGTGGCTCAGGTAGTGCAGCTCATCCAGGATGGCACATCAATGTGAGCTGTGGCAAGAAGGTTTGCTGTGTCTGTCAGCGTAGTGTCCAGAGCATGGAGGCGCTACCAGGAGACAGGCCAGGCCATCAGGAGACGTGGAGGAGGCCGTAGGAGGGCAACAACCCAGCAGCAGGACCGCTACCTCCGCCTTTGTGCAAGGAGGAACAGGAGGAGCACTGCCAGAGCCCTGCAAAATGACCTCCAGCAAGCCACAAATGTGCATGTGTCTACTCAAACAATCAGAAACAGACTCCATGAGGGTGGCATGAGGGCCCGACATCCACAGGTGGGGGTTGTGCTTACAGCCCAACACCGTGCAGGACGTTTGGCATTTGCCAGAGAACACCAAGATTGGCAAATTCGCCACTGGCACCCTGTGCTCTTCACAGGTGAAAGCAGGTTCTCACTACGCACATGTGACAGACGTGACAGAGTCTGGAGATGCCAAGGAGAACGTTCTGCTGCCTGCAACATCCTCCAGCATGACCACTTTGGCAGTGGGTCAGTAATGGTGTGGGGTGGCATTTCTTTGGAGGGCCGCACAGCCCATTAGGTACCGAGATGAGATCCTCAGACCCCTTGTGAGACCGTATGCTGGTGCGGTTGGCCCTGGGTTCCTCCTAATGCAAGACAATGCTAGACCTCATGTGGCTGGAGTGTCAGCAGTTCCTGCAAGACGAAGGCATTGATGCTATGGACTGGCCCGCCCGTTCCCCAAACCTGAATCCAATTGAGCACATCTGGGACATCATATCTCGCTCCATCCATCAACGCCACATTGCACCACAGACTGTCCAGGAGTTGGCAGATGCTCTAGTCCAGGTCTGGGAGGAGATCCCTCAGGAGACCATCCGCCACCTCATCAGGAGCATGCCCAGGCGTTGTAAGGAGGTCATACAGGCACGTGGAGGCCACACACACTACTGAGCCTCATTTTGACTTGTTTTAAGGACATTACATCAAAGTTGGATCAGCCTGTAGTGTGTTTTTCCACTTTAATTTTGGGTGTGACTCCAAATCCAGACCTCCATGGGTTAATAAATTTGATTTCCATTGATAATTTTTGTGTGATTTTGTTGTCAGCACATTCAACTATGTAAAGAACAAAGTATTTAATAAGAATATTTCATTCATTCAGATCTAGGATGTTATTTTAGTGTTCCCTTTATTTTTTTGAGCAGTATATGTGTGTATGTGTGTGTGTGTATATGTATATATATGTATGTATATATATGTATGTGTGTGTATATGTATGTGTGTGTGTATATATATATATATATATATATATATATATATATATATATATGTGTGTGTGTGTGTGTGAGTTATGTGTACGTTCGGGTTCTCTATGTAGATCTCGCCACCTAATGGCGATACCTGCTATCTTCATTGGGAGATTGCAGTGTAGTATCTCCTGACGGTTTTTAAAACTTGTGACCTAGACTACCACACGCTTGGCATAGATCTCATTACCCTTTCTCATAATTTGAGTACGGTTGAGATTTTCTACCCGGTTTCCCCAGCACCGCCATTCCAGTCGGTTGGCATTGAGGGTCCTGTTTCTTATGTCACTGATTCGGGCATCAAGCCTTCAGATAGCGAAGCTCTTTCTGACCATATCATACTGTTTTTTTTCTCTTACGTCCTAGAGGATTTTGGGGTCCATATAAGTACCATGGGGTATAGACGGGTCCCGTGGAGCCTTCAGCACTATAAAATTTTAATAGTGTGGGTCCCTTTTGATTTCACCTTGTTGTGAGGCATCCTGCCTCTAATACCCCTTTCATACCGCCACCTATGAACACGGGTTATTGGCACATGAGCGCGCATATTCCATGTTCAGGTGCGGTCTGAAAGGTGCAAGGGTTGAAATACCGGGTCGAGTGACCCGGTATTTCAACCCTGGTCGTGAGCAGTTCAACCTGGCTCATTCTGCGGTATGAATGGGAGCTGGGTCGATGCAACCCGTTTCCCGTTCACTCTCTGTCTACGGGCGGCGCTTGGCGATCATGTGACCTCCAAGCGTACTCTATGGACTCAGAGAAAGGGATTTATCGGTGACTACCAAAATCCTGTTTTACACAAACATAGTTAAAAATAGTAAACAAAATAGTTACAACATTTATTAAGTTTAACACACTCGGGCCTAATTCAGCATCAGAAGCAGTTTTACTAAAATAGCAAAACTGCTACTACTTGCGATTGCATGCTGGGGATCCCCCCTCCCCCCCCCAGCACAGGGCAAAAGTTACTTTGGTAATATTATTGAATTGCTGAATAGTTACTAATACAGAATACAAATGTGCCCTTAATATCTTTTGCTGCATTCATGCCAAACAGCCCATCTTAGCATGCCAAGTTGCGTGAGAATCTTCTAGCATCTTTGTTGCATTGTTGAATGGCAAGTTTTTCTTAGTGGTCCAAATAATATAACTAAATTAAAATATCCAATGCTTTCCATTTTATACCTAGCGAAGTTGTCTTTTTTTAAAATAGCTTGTATAACTTTATGACCTTATGGCTTGGCTTCTTAATTAGATGTGTTGCTCCTATTCAGCACCCATTTCTACAGGTGTGTCGTCTTACATCATTGCTGCAGTCGTGCCAAACGACCCCTCTCGACAAGCCAGTTCCTGTCAGGCTCCGGAGCCTTAACTCCGGCAGGTGCTCCCGGGGGTTGCCGTCCCGCTGGTTGGCGCGGCAGGTCCTCCTGGACGGATGTGCGGCTGCCGGGGGTCTGGAAAGCCGGGCGCTGCGGCGAGGATTGCTGCGTAAGGTCCTCTAGTGGTGGCACAGTATAGTGTGTCAGAGACCGAAGCTGGCTAAAGCTGTGTGCTAACAGCTGAGTATGTATCCTGTGCTGGGGGCAGCCATGTTGGAGACCAGAGCATTACTAATTAAGTTCCCATTCTGTGTCCAGCCAATCCTGCGTATTCTTCCCTTACAAAAGAGGGCTAGCTCAGAGGGAGAGTGCCAGTGCTTCAAGTTACCTCCTTGTGAAAGGTTCTCCAGCTCTGTGCTCCCAGGTTACTTCTGGTGCCCTGGTCCTGGTTGCTCTCATCTATTGATTACCTAAATGCTGCTGCAGTCCTGCTGTCTAAGCCCGTCGCCACTCGTGGAAGCGCTCACGGGGTCCCAGGTCGTAGAGGAGCTCTAGGTTCTATCGGCGGTTCTCGCAGAAGTCCAATTTCTTAAAAGTCCAAGTTCTTCAGCCTCGTCTTTTAATCACAGTCTTCAGTTCTTCTTTACCGGAATTCCAGCTTCACTCTTCAAGCCATAGACTCTTATTCTTCTCCAATATTCGTGGACAGCCTGTTATTCATTAAAACTACAGTTATCTTCCTACGGAGTCCTCCTTTTCTTTACGCCCTCTGGCCAACGTTAACAATAAGTTTGGCCTCCACCCCATGACAAGGAATTACATTCAGCCGCCTCGTTTACTCTCCTCACAGGTAGCTGTCCCTTCAGCCAAAACTCTGTTGTCGGAACCCCAACTTATGCCGAGCGTGACAGTTCCCATGAGACTCTGCTAGTGTCAGGCATCTTTTGTTTGCCGAAAATGCGTTGTTGTCGTATCTCAGTGTGAATAGAACGCACGGGGAGACTGTGCTGATCAATTTGATATGACACTTGTATATCTGTGTGCGACTGAGTCTCTGAATCTATATACAAAGTGCTACAATGTAGCAGCCGCAGCTTTCTTCCAGTACAAGTTCTGTTCTACTCCGTATACAAACTCGGTCACACACAATATACAATTGTCATATATTAGATTAATCAGCACAGTCTCCTCGTGCGTCCTAGTTGAAATGCGTTTACGGCAAAAAAGGCTCCCGACGTTAGCAGAGTTGCATGGGACCTGGGCATCACTCACGTCAGGCATCTCACACTGCATGGCTAGATGTAGGAGGACACCTCTATATATGAGGCTTAACATATAAATACTTCTCCTAGTTATGGTAGCACTATTATCTATAGTACTGGTAGTCCCAGAACTTCTACATACAGATATCTATGCATTTACTATAATGTTATTGGTTTTCCTAATAAATGTTTGTAGTTTGCAGAAGTCATATGAATTATCTTTGATATCAGTGTGTTAGTAAGACCTTACTTTTATTTTACATAATTAAAATCATACTGTATACAGTATTTGCATCATTTTTGCTTTGTGGGAAAGGTTGAATTCAGTAAGGCTTGTCTGATGCATTCTTGTTTAATTTACAGTTTATAATACCTTAGGTGGGGTAAGAGGGAATTTTGGTCCGGGTGACTTAAGGTATTATTGCTGAGTGTAGTACATCTCTCTCTTTTAGAATTATGCCTCATGGATTATGAGACTCAGTGTCATTTTAGATCAAGATATGATATATTACATCACGCAAGTGAAATGCAAATGTTGTTGCTTAAGCTACTGCCAAACTCATTTAAAAAAGCTATCCTAGAATCTGTCAAGATTTAGAGAACATTAGACTTTCTAAATGACATCAATAAATTTTATGAGCAAGAACTACAACTTTTTGACCTGGTAAGTATTAGGTTTATGACACATTGGATGAGATTGTTTATAAAATGAGTAGTAATTGATCTGTGTGATATGGTGATTTTTTTTTTCATTATGTTTAAATATCCACGCATAGCAAAACTAAATGGGAACATTCACTTTATTACCAAATTATATTCTTCTTGTAATTCTTAAGCTTAGTGAAAACTTGCAAAAACCTTACAACATTTTGTACATACGATTTAATACTATGCGAGTTTTGAAAACTTCCTTTCACATTTGTGCAACTGCAAGAAATCCTCTACTTTTTGACGTATATCTGTAACTAGCTGTTTTACCTATTCTTCGCATGGCAGTTTTTGATTTTCACGGTTGTAAATATAAATGAGTGTTAAAAATTTGGTAAATCTATAGAGCTGTAAAATTGAAACGTCTTAATATAAGTGAATATTAATCTATGGTTCTTGGCGTTACCCAAGGAGCACCTATAGCAGATACTGTAAAACGTCACCGGACCATTTTTGTAGTTTATTAAATTCTACCCACTGGAAGTGCAATCCAAATTTTGACCCGATTGGGCGTTATCGTTCACGCAACGCAAGCCGCGCATCGGTAATGACGACTTGTCAACACCCTTTTCATCCCCTTAGGAGAGGTTTATTAAAATTCTAATTCCGAAGTTTTCCTATTTCCCACCTGAAGAATATCTATGTTAAATTTCATCTTCCTAACATATTGGGAAGTAATAGAATTAGTGATGAGCGAGGGAGGGCTTTCGCATATATATATATATATATATATATATATAACTGCTGGCAATAAGGACGGCACCTGAAGACTTTTAAAAGTGGTGAAACTAAATGTGCTGTTTATTCAACGTTTCGGGGTCGCAGCCCCTTCGTCAGGATGCATACTAGTGACAAAAACAGTGTTTAAATACCTGTACAAAGAGGAGGTCCACACCGCCGCCTCCGTCCGCGCTGCCCGGGTCCCGGTACTGACGTCACTCCGCCCACAGGATATGACGCGACTCCGGCCCGTCCGGCTGGCGTGGTGAGGCTAGGACAGAGGTAACCAGGGAAACCATCAAACATTGCTGCGACCAACCAATCCGGTCACAGCCTATTGTAAACAGTAGTGACAATCAATATTAAAGTGACCTGTGCATAACATCAACTAGTCCATAATAGTTTTCCTTTTTGTTACTGACCAAAAAAATATATAAGAACAAACATACATAAAATGACGATCATACCCAATTATTACCCAGCAACTGATGATTATAGCAAGCCGGTGCTGCACATGATAAACCTGATATTAGCATAATACTTATGACTCTTAATGCTAAAAGCCATTTACCATAAACAACTACACAATTCTGTATTACTCCCATGGTTACTAGCTAGAATTAAATCCTGCCAAGCTCTAACAAGACAAATGGAATCTACAAAAAGCATCTTAAGCTGAGGGCTTCATTTAAACCCTTAGGAAATTGTGTATTTAAAATAAAAATCCATTTTGCTTCTACCTGTAGAAGTTTCTTTGACCTATCACCCCCACGTACGGAGAATGGTACATGATCAATTATTCTGTAGCGTAATGTCGCCGTATAATATGATATTGTATATAAGATCATTGTTGTAAACTCCGGCACTCCTGTACCTTGCTCCGGTGCCTTCCACCCGGGGGGCTGCCCCAGAATACAAATGTGACACAAATGAGGCGGCACTCAAAGACTGATGAAAAGGTGATCTTTTGTATTGAAAAAAGTTGACGTTTCGGGGACGTGCTCCCCTTCCTCAGAATAGATATATATATATATATATATATATATATATATATAATATATAGAGAGAGAGAGAGATTTGGATATGCAGGCACTCACCAGTAAATTCCAACAGGTATTTATTAATAACTCACAGACATAAAGACGGTGTGTCGACGTTTCGGTCATCTCGTGACCTTCTTCAGGACATCATACAGGGACATCGGGAAGACAACTGTCCAGTGCATCACCATTCACCATATGTCACACAGGCTTCCCTTAAATAGCAGAGACAGGCCCAAGCCACTCCCAACCAGTAATTGCCACAGGAAGTGCTGCAAAAGGCACTAATTTCTGCACACAAACAACTATCTTAACAAGGACATAAAGCCTATATGGGCAATAATGCTATAATGTGACTCAAATCCTGATATCTCTACCTAGAACGTCACAAATAAATCAAAAACCAGCAAAACACGGCCGCGACCGGAAGTGCCATGTGTTCCACTGTCAGTGGAACGTATCATGACCGGAACCGGAAGTGACGGCCAGGACCGGAAGTGGCGCGATACGCATCAGAAAGAGCTCATCATTATGTTAAAAAACAAGTGGGAGGTGCTACATACATAGTAGGCCACACTCCGCCCCCCTGGCTGACATATCACCATGGTAACCAACCACTTTAAATGTATATATGGAAGTAATGAATACTTACTTACTCTATCACAAACATGTATATTAAATGTAACCATTAGTCTAGCCAGGCGATTATTATGGGAGTGTCAAGTGCTGCATCCTCACCTATAAAAGGGGAAAAGCCTGAGGACAAACACCACATAAAAAAATAAGTACAAAAATACCAGGAACTGCTTGTACGGAGGCAGACAAAGTCTGACCCCCATCAGACAGCTCCCAATACAACAAATAGGATTAATTTTTTGTTATGATAGTCTAACAATTAACTGTAAAAATAAAAAATATAGAATGTATATCGTACATTCCACAGATTGGAATTCCTCGGGTCCCTACCCACCCCTAACGAAGAAAAATATTATATGGATTGTGTTCATTTAAACCACGAGGGAACAAAGTGTCCAATTGGTAAATCCAACGTGATTCACGCTGACGCAGCATTTTATCATGGTCACCACCGCGTAGAGGCATAGGAATAAAAAATTTTTTGTGTGACTCCAAAACTAGACCTCAATGGGTTAATAAATTTGATTTCCATTGATAATTTTTGTATGATTTTGTTGTCTGCACATTCAACTATGTAAAGAACAAAGTATTTAATAAGAATATTTCATTCATTCATTCAGATCTAGGATGTTATTTTAGTGCTCCCTTTATATTTTTGAGCAGTGTATGTATATGTGTGTGTGTGTATGTATATATATATGTATGTATATATATAATATAGATTTTTATATATATGTGTGTGTGTGTGTGTGTGTGTGTGTGTATGTATATATATTTATATATATGGATTTATGTTGTAAACAAAAAAGTGTTAGATCAAAATGTTTTATTTTTTAGATTCCTCAAAGCAGCCCCCTTTTGCTTTGATGACCGCTTTGCACACGCTAAGCATTCTCTCAATCAGCTTCATGAGGTAGTCTCCTGGAAAGGTTTTGAATGAACAGGTGTGCCTTGGCTTCTTAATGTGTTTGAGACCATCAGTTGTGTTGTGCAGAGGTAGGGTTAGTACACAGTAGACACCCTTATTTGATTACTGTTGTAACATGTCTAACATAGCACTATTGTCCTAGTAGAAGTTCCATTAGTTGATGTTTTTTTTTTTTTTTGTGGTTCCTCTGGTACTATTCTAAAATCTCTCATTTGTGATACCGTGGATTCTTATCTGGTTTCTAGAATGGGTGTGGTAGAATTTCTTGATGATCAGAATGTCAGCATTGCGAATGTTGACAGGCGACCTGTCAAGCAGGTGGCTGTCCAATCTAGCGGAATGTATGCCTGATCCTAACCCTAATCTCTGCCAAACATTGACCCTAAAATTCTTTAAAAAATCAGCATTAGCATTCTGTTGTAGGGATTCAAAATGTCATCATTATTTCATGTAAACATTGCGAATGTTATTGTTGACATCATGAACCTATATCACTAAAACAGCCAGGATATACTTTGTTTTCACACACATTTAATTATGCTGTGACCTTTGTAAGCTTAATGGTGTTCCTAGAATCATCTTTTCTCCAATAGAAATGCCATACCGTGAGCTAATAGAGCAGGCCTGGCCAACCTGTGGCTCTCCAGCTGTTGTGAAACTACACATCCCAGCATGCTCTTACAGTTTTAGTATTCCCTAATAGCAAAACTGTGGCAGAGCATGCTGGGAATTGTAGTTTCACAACAGCTGGAGAGCCACAGGTGGGTCAGGCCTGTAATAGAGGACCTCTTAGAATGGAGTTGTGTTTATATAGGGTTGTTTTTTGCTGTGGTGGGGAGGGAATTTCTGTACTAGGAGTTTACTGCCACTGGAAATTGTGTATGTTAATCTTCAATAGGCACCTGTGAAAATGTGTGTGTGTGTGTGTCGGGTCGGGGGGGGATTCCATTGGGGACATCTATTTTCTTTGTGCCACTGAGGAGTAAGGTTGCAGTGGGATCCTACTGTATGAACTCTGTGTGGGGGAGAGAAGGGTGCTAGACACCTCTAGACATACATGTTTCTAACTAACATATTTAAACGTGTGTGTGTAAACCATATTTTATTTGTCTTTTTTACTAAACTACATCTTCCAAAAAAATTGATAAAATTGTTTCTTAGGTCACTTTTGGAAAAAATTGTCAGTCAAGTTGTTAATAAAGCAATATACTATGCATTCTGATATGACTACATGTTTGCGGCCAAATTAAAATAATAATGAGTTCTCAGGGAAGTTGTGGGTGGTATTAAAGCTTTAGAAGGCTACAACAAGCCAAAGGACAACACTTGTTAGCCCTAAAGTAAGTTCTGTTAATGTGGGCAGAAAACACTTTTCTGCTGCGGGGTACACTGGGCTCCACAAGGAAAGACGTAGGGGTGTAGAGTAGGATCTTGATGCGAGGCACCAACAGGCTCAAAAGCTTTGACTGTTCCCAGAATGCACAGCGCCGCCTCCTCTATAACCCCGCCTCCCTGCACAGGATCTCAGTTTTGTAGTTGGTGCCGCAGATAGCAGGCACATAACAGAGGGGCTGCTCTGGGCAGCCCTAAGAAGAGCTTTTTGAGAACAAAAGTGAAGACTTCAAGGGCTGTAGCAGTGTGTACATGTCTAGTGACATTCACTGCTGCAGCTCCATCTCTCCCCAGCGGCGCTGTACACTTCCGAGCCCTGGTTGCCGGGTAACTACAGCAGGAGGCTCCGGTTTTCTTCTAAAGTCAGGCACACACAACGGGGCTCTCCGGGATTGCGTGGCCGCGCTTCGGGAGGTGGTGAGTGGGTCCCGCTTGCGGGACCCGTACTTTATCGTGATCCGGCGCGGTCAGTGGGAGGCGGGCCGCGTGCGCTGGCGGTAGACACTGTGGCAGTACAGGGGATACCACTAGATCACCAGGGCATGGGTTCAGGTCAGGTTTTCCCTTAAAACCGTTTTACTAGTAGCCCACAGTACCCTGTGGTTTTACCAGCAGGGGGATAAGGCTTAGAACTGGAGCCCCTCCCCCAGCCCCAGGGCACCATTTCAAGCAAATGTTCCCTGCCCTGGAGCTGCAGATCTGTCTCTCCCTCACTCCCTGTCTGTGTTCGGGCGCCATTTCTCTCAGCTATACTGTTCCTGGGACTGCTTGGGCAAATCCTCCTGTGTAAAGCCGCCTGGTTGTCAGCGCTGTGACTTTACATGACGCTTAAGTATTCTACATGTCATTAGACAGTGAAAGTTAAGAGAGTGCATTTAGTCAGGGTTCTCTGGTACAAGTACCCTGTGATATAACACTGCACAGTAAGAACTGGATGTATATCTATTGACTACATAGCTATATAAGCTGGTTCAGTGCAGTATTATTGTTAGTAATAACCTCTGTATTGTTTAACTGTGACTATATGTGTGTGCATTAGCTTGCTGAGTGGTTTCCATTTCGTGTCTCTCACTCAACTTGCTATCCCTATATTCTATAACCTGAGGGGGCTTGGTGCGTCAGGTTTTAAATTTTATATAGGATTTTCACAAGATATACTCTAATACGTATTTTTCTATGTGATTTTAGTCACCATATCTCTCCTGTATCTCTACTTGTGGTGACTACACTGCGCAGGGGTTTGGATAAGAGGTATTGTGCTGTTACCAATTGTATTGTGTTACCTGATACTGCAAGTTATATCATGTCTGCTTCTGAAGGTATCGGCTCTGGGGCTGAACACACTGCTGGTGTTGCTGACGCCACAGATCACTATGAGGAGACTACAGCAGCTGTGGGCTCTGGTTCTGGGGGCTCCTTGCCCCGCAGTGGGTCTGTGGCAATGGGGGTACATAATGACCCACCATGGGCTACTTTCTCCATGCTTATACATACGCTAGTTTCTAAACTAACACCCCCTATGGGACCTCCTATGCCGGTGCAACCGTATGTGGTCCCCGCAGCTAACCCGCCCTGGGCGGATAATTTATCTGCTCAATTGAAGAAGTTGAACCAGTCCTTGACTAATAAAAAGTCTGACTCTCGCTCGCCTAAGACCAAGGGGTACTCTAAGCGAGCTCTTATCTCCTCACAATCCACTGCTGTCACTGACACCTCGTCTGATGAAGATGTCGCTTACTCTGACCCCACAGATTCTGATACAGATACTGCTGATGGGGAGGGTAGTTCATATGGGGTTGTTCCTGATCTTTTGGAGGCTATTAAGTTAATTTTACAGATTACGGATGATCCCGAGCCATCCGACCCTCCTAAGAAACCAGATAGGTTCAAGCGTCAGAAGGTGGTTAAACATGTTTTACCTCACTCTGACCACCTAGTGGATATACATCAGGAACCCTGGTGAAACCCGGGTAAGAAGTTTGTGCCTCAAAAGAAGATGCTGGCTCGCTATCCCCTCGCGCCAGAGCTGTCTAAAAATTGGGAAACGCCTCCTCCAGTGGACTCACATGTGGCTAGGATGGTGGTTTCCTCAGCTCTACCTGTCACTACCGTCACGTCTCTGAAAGAGCCTACGGATAAACGTGTGGAGGGTTGTCTGAAAGCGATTTACACCCTCACGGGTGCTGCACAAAGGCCCACTATTACAGCAACATGGGCTGCAGAGGCTATTGAAGCATGGGCCCTAGAGTTAGAAGCTGAAATCTCTTCTGACCATGCTAGACAATGCTTGTCATCTATTGTCACAGCTTCTCACTATATTAAAGAGGCGGCTTCTGATGCCGGTATCCTAGCAGCCAAGGCCTCTAGTACATCAGTCCTGGCTCGCCGGATATTGTGGCTGAGATCCTGGTCTGTGTATCTGGATTCTAGAAAAACCCTGGAGGTACTCCCTTTCAAGGGAGATATTCTGTTTGGGGAGGACTTAAATAAGATAGTGGCTGACTTGGCTACTGCCAAAACTGCCTGTCTGTCAAGTACTGCTCCTTCTGTGTCGAAGGATAATGGTACTTCCTTTCGCCCCTTTCGTCCTTCAGGTAAAGCAAAAGGTCAGGCGTACAACAAGCAGGCCCGCACTTCCAAACCTGGTAAGCCCTTGCCCAAAAGAGCCTGGGCGGCCCGTCAGCCAGCTTCCAAGACAGATAAGCCTGCCGCATGATGGGGCGGGCCTCCCTCTGGGGGATCCCAGGGTGGGGGGCCGGCTTCTAGGGTATACCCAGGAATGGTTGAAGACCACTTCAGAAGCCTGGGTACGGGAAGTCGTCACACGAGGTTACGCCATAGCCTTCAAAAACCGACCCCCTCATCGATTTTGCCAGACAGATGTCCTATTGGACAAGACAAAGGCAAACACTCTACATTCTGTGGTACAGACCCTCCTGGATACAGGAGTCGTAGTACAGGTTCCTCTTGCGCAGAGGTTCCGGGGTTACTATTCTCCGCTATTTCTAGTCCCGAAACCGAATGGGTCCTCCCGGCCCATTCTCAACCTCAAGGCATTGAACAGGTTTGTGAAGGTTTCCAAGTTCCGTATGGAAACCCTTCGCTCTATAGTTCTGGCCTTGGAAACTGGGGACTACATGGTCTCACTGGACATACAGGATGCTTACCTGCATATTCCTATAGCAGTGTCACATCAGCAATACCTGAGGTTTGTGATTGTCAACCTCCATTACCAGTTTTGGGCATTACCTTTTGGTTTAACTACGGCTCCGCGAGTCTTCACCAAAGTCATGGCGGTGATGACGGTGGTACTCCGCCGTCAAGGGGTCAGGATACTGCCGTATCTGTACGACTTGTTAATCCTGGCAAATTCCCCAGAAATTCTCCTGCGTCATCTGGATATGACTGTCCGGTTTCTACAAGCCCACGGGTGGCTCATCAACTGGAAGAAATCCTCCCTGGACCCTGCTCAGAGCATGGTGCACCTGGGAGCGCTATTGGGCACTCACAACCAGCGGTTGTTCTGGTCTCAGGAGAAAGTCCTGAAGCTTCAGGACAGGATTCGTTGCTTCCTTTCTCGTCCGCAAGTGTCGATACATTCAACGATGCAGGTGCTGGGCCTCATGGTATCAGCATTCGACATGGTGGAGTATGCTCAATTTCATTCTCGCCCCCTCCAGAGGCTGATTCTAGCCAAGTGGGACGGCCTGCCTCACCGGATCAGGTCTCGCATGATCTCATTGACTCCGGAGGTCCGTCTGTCGCTGCACTGGTGGCTCCAGGACCAACGATTGTGCAGGGGCCGTCCCTTCTGGATATCCGACTGGGTCCTGTTGACGACAGATGCCAGTCTCAGAGGTTGGGGAGCGGTGCTGGAGCAACACTCCCTTCAGGGTCGGTGGACCAAGGAGGAATCTCCCCTCTCGATCAACATTTTGGAATTGCGGGCAGTCTTCAATGCGTTGAACCTGGCCCAGCATTTAATTCAGAACCGTCCTGTTCAAGTACAGCCGGACAACGCCACCACAGTGGCTTACATCAATCATCAAGGCAGCACTCGAAGCCGTTTGGCAATGAAGGAAGTCTCACGGATTCTACATTGGGCGGAACGCCATCTACCGGCCATATCATTCCGGGAGTCCTGAATTGGGAAGCGGACTTTCTCAGTCGTCAGGACGTACATGCTGGCGAGTGGGGCTGCCATCCAGAAGTGTTTCAACTCCTAGTGGAAAAGTGGGGCCTTCCAGACGTAGATCTGATGGCGTCTCAACACAATCACAAGGTTCCGGTCTTCGGAGCAAGGACAAGGGATTCTCAAGCAGCATTCGTGGATGCGCTGGCGGTGCCGTGGAGGTTTCGGCTGCCGTACGTGTTCCCTCCGGTGTCTCTCCTGCCCAGGGTGATTCAGAAGTTCAAGCAAGAAAGAGGAATTCTGCTTCTCATAGCTCCAGCGTGGCCCAGACGGCACTGGTTCTCAGACCTGCAAGGCCTATCGTCAGAGCGTCCAATTCTACTTCCACAACGCCCAGACCTCCTCGTTCAGGGCCCCTGTGTCTACCAGGACCTAGCCCAGCTGTCTTTGACGGCGTGGCTCTTGAAGCTTCCGTCTTGAGGTCTAAAGGGTTTTCTGAGGCGGTCATTCAAACTATGTTGCGGGCCCGGAAACTGGCTTCTGCTCGGATTTACTATAGGGTCTGGCATTCTTACTTTGTTTGGTGCGCATCTAACGATTATGACTCTTCCAAGTTTAGTATAGCCAAGTTGTTGGCCTTTCTTCAGCAGGGCCTGGACTTAGGCCTGCGTCTGGCCTCCCTTTCAAATATCTGCCTTGTCGGTGTGGTTTCAGAGAAAGATTGCGACCTTACCTGATGTGCATACCTTCACTCAGGGTGTGTTGCGTATCCAACCTCCCTATGTCCCGCCTGTGCCTCCTTGGGACTTGTCGGTGGTTTTGGAGGCGTTTCAAGAGTCTCCGTTTGAACCTCTTGGTTCAGCTGATCTTAAGTGGCTTTCTCTTAAGGTGGTGTTTCTGCTGGCTATTGCTTCAGCTAGATGAGTGTCGGATTTGGGTGTCTTGTCTTGTAGTTCACCATATCTGATATTTTACCGTGACCGGGCGGTTCTTAGGACTCGTCCCGGTTATTTGCCTAAGGTGGTTTCTCCTTTCCACCTTAATCAGGAGATTGTGGTTCCGGCCCTTGTCTCTCCTGATCTGTCTCCCAAAGAGCGGTCTTTGGATGTGGTATGGGCTCTCCGTATCTATGTGAAGAGAACTGCTTCTATTAGGAAATCTGATTCTCTCTTTGTGTTGTTTGGATTTCACAAACGGGGCTGGCCTGCTCACAAGCAAACTTTGGCCAGATGGATTAGAATGGTGATTGCACATGCTTATGTGAGGGCTGGTCTATCAGCTCCTGCTCACATTACGGCCCATTCTACTCGGTCTGTTGGACCTTCTTGGGCGGCCCGCCGTGGTGCGACCCTTGAACAATTGTGCAAGGCGGCTACGTGGTCCTCTGTAAACACGTTGATAAGGTTCTATGCCTTCGATACTGCCGCTTCCCAGGATGCTTCCTTTGGACGCCGGGTTCTTGTGCCCGCTACAGTGCGTTCCCTCCCATAAGGAACTGCTTTAGGACATCCCCTATGTTTTTCCTTGTGGAGCCCAGTGTACCCCGCAGCAGAAAACGAGTTTTATGGTAAGAACTTACCTTTGTTAAAACTTTCTGCGAGGTACACTGGGCTCCACAAGGCGCCCACCCTGACGCACTTAGCTTCTTTGGGTTGGTATGGCATTAGCCGCTGACACTTCTCCTGTCGTGAGAGTGTGGTGTATGTGGCTACTAACCGTTGTCGTCTCTTTTCCTGCTACTGCATTGGGCTGGTTAACTAAAAACTGAGCTCCTGTGCAGGGAGGTGGGGTCATAGAGGAGGTGCCGCTGTGCATTCTGGGAACAGTCAAAGCTTTTGAGCCTGTTGGTGCCTCGGATCAAGATCCTACTCTACACCCCTATGTCTTTCCTTGTGGAGCCCAGTGTACCTCGCAGAAAGAGTTTTAACAAAGGTAAGTTCTTACCATAAATCTCGTTTTCGTGATCATTCTGAATGAAAGTGCTGCAAGCTGTCCCGATGATGGCACAACATGTTTAGTATAGAACTATTGATAAGAAATTGGCTAACCTAATGCAAGAATGTCAAAGTTAACTGAAGAAACATCTGTAACAGCGAATATAAGCCTTTGTTTAGTTATACATTACTATTTCATTTGGTAGTGCCATGGGGATTTTATGTGAAAATTTAGACTAGTTAGGAGGATGGAGGCAAAAATCCCTCTCAGGTGAAAAACTATCCTATATGTTACTAAGGTAATGGCTTGATAAGATGTTGGCAATTGGTGCAAAGGTGAGAAAAGTTAGGCCCAGATTTATGAAGCCTTGGAGAGTGATAATTTGCACACTGAAAAAGTACCAGCCAATCAGCTCCAAACTGTCATTTTTCATTTACAGCCTGTAACATGTCTGTTAGGAGCTGATTGGTACTTTATCACGTGCAATTTGTCACTCTCCAAGACTTGATAAATCTGGGCCTTAATCTTTTTGAAGTTTGGTATGTTTCTGCAGTTTGCAAAATATGGGAAAGGCGGTACTGAATGGTAGTTAAACCTATTATTAAGTAGTTCCATTGCTAATAATTGCCTTACTAATAAATGAACCCCTTAATATGAGATTGAAGGCTGATTTTGCTTTTAGAGGAACACATTTTTCCTCCTGAAATATTCTCTTCACATCATTGGCATTACTGTACCTGCTTAATAGTTTCTAGGAGTTACAGCTTATCCTTTTATAAAGTGTAGAGTACAAATTGCCATAAGTCCTTTGCTCAGCAACAATTTGCAGTTACTTTTTGAAAAACTCTGTTGTAATCAGTTTAATCTGAGCAGTACTCTCACCTTTTCTCTTACGTCCTAGAGGATGCTGGGGACTCCGTAAGGACCATGGGGTATAGACGGGCTCCGCAGGAGATAGGGCACCTAAAAAGAACTTTAACTATAGGTGTGCACTGGCTCCTCCCTCTATGCCCCTCCTCCAGACCTCTGTTAGATTCTGTGCCCAGAGGAGAAAGGGTACAATGCAGAGAGCTCTCCAGAGTTTTCTGTTTTGATGAATTTGTTAGGTTTTTTATTTTCAGGGAGTCCTGTTGGCAACAGGCTCCCTGCATCGTGGGACTGAGGAGAGAGAAACAGAGCTGGCTTGTCAAGTTGGGCACTGTTTCTAAGGCTACTGGACACCATTAGCTCCAGAGGGAGTCGGAACACAGGTCTCACCTGGGGTTCGTCCCGGAGCCGCGCCATCGTCCTCCTCACAGATGCCGAAGATAGAAGCCAGGTGAGTATGAGAAGGCAAAGAAGACATCAGGCGGCAGAAGACATCAGATCTTCATGAGGTAAGCGCGCAGCGGTAAGCTGCGCGCCATTGCTCCCAGTGCACACACACAAGCAGGCACTGAAGGGTGCAGGGAAGGGGGGGGGGGGGGGGCCGCCGCCGCGGCGCCCTGGGCAGCAAGTTTCCTCATTTTTTGGCAATATAAAGCAGGATTAGGCTGTGGGACAGTAAATCCTAAAATCCCCCGCCATTTTTTATATAGAATTACTGGGACCGAAGCCCGCCGTCGGGTGGGCGGGGCTTGATCCTCAGCACTAACCAGCGCCATTTTCTCCACAGAAACTGCATGAGGATACGCTGGCTCCCTGATCTCTCCCCTGCTGAACTTCACAGGCTGGAAAAAAGAGGAGGGGGGCACTTTGGCGACGCAGTGAGTGGGAATTAAGGTTATATATATAAAAAGCGCTATCTGGTCATATATATTCCAGTGTTTTTAAGCGCTCTCTCTCTGTCTCTCCTAAGGGCCTGGTTGGGGTTTTGTCCCCTTATAGGTTAATCCCTGTGTGTGTGGGGTGTCGGTATGTGTGTGTCGACATGTCTGAGGCGGAAAGGCTTCTCCAAGGAGGAGGTGGAGCAAATGAGTGGTGTGTCCCCGTCGGTTGTGCCGACTCAGGATTGGATGGACGTGGCATATGTTGAATGCAAGTGTGGCATCTTTACATAAAAGGCTTGATAAGGCTGAATTAGGGGGGACATCAGGGGGTCAATCCTCGGATTGGTCCGACTCACAGGGCCCGTCGGGGTCTCAAAAGCGTCCCTTAACACAAGACACTACTACCGACACGGATTCTGATTCCAGTGTCGACTATGACGAAGTAAAATTGCACCCTAGGGTGACTAAAACCATTCAGTGTATGATTGTGGCAATAAGGGATGTGTTGCATATTGAGGATGAACCCTCGGTCCCCGACACAAAGGTACACATGTTTAAGGGAAAGAAACAGATTATTAATTTTCCCACATCTCATGAATTAAATGATTTCTTTGGAAAAGCTTGGGAGACTCTGGAAAAGAGACCGCAGATCCCCAAAAGAATTTATATGGAATACCCCTTCCCTAAACAGGACAGGGAGATTTGGGAATCACCTCCCACTGTGGACAAGGCCCTGACGCGCTTGTCCAAGCAAAGTGGCGCTACCGTCTCCTGACACAGTGGCCCTTAAGGACCCTGCAGATCGCAGGCAAGAAACTACCTTAAAGTGTATTTATTCTCATACGGGTGCTGTGCTAAGTCCGACAATTGCGTCGGCATGGGTGTGTAGCGCAATTGCAGCTTGGACAGATGAGCTGACAGATCACTTTGATAATATGGATAAGGATACTATATTCTTAACTCTAGCCCATATAAAAGACGCACCAGCAGGGAAGAGGTTACTACTCAACCCTATTTGTGGTCCCGAAACCGGACGGTTCGGTCAGACCTATTTTGAATCTGCAATCCCTAAACCTGTACATAAAGATTCAAATTCAAAATGGAATCACTCAGAGCGATAATAGCCAACATGGAGGAGGGGGAGTTTATGGTGTCTCTGGACATAAAGGATGCGTACCTTCATGTCCCCATATATACCCACCATCAGGAATACCTGAGATTCGCTGTACAGGATTGTCATTACCAGTTTCAGACGTTGCCGTTTGGACTTTCCACGGCCCCGAGGATTTTCACCAAGATAATGGCGGAAATGATGGTGGTCCTGCGCAAGCATGGAGTCACAATTATCCCATACTTGGACGATCTCCTGATAAAAGCGAGATCAAGAGAGAAATTGCTGAGCAGTGTGGCGCTCTCTCTGAGAGTGCTCCAACAATACGTTTGGATTCTAAATCTACCGAAGTCACAGTTGATTCCGACAACTCGACTACCGTTCCTAGGTATGATACTGGATACGGAACAAATGAAGGTCTTCCTCCCAATAGAGAGAGCCCAGGACATCCAGAACATGGTCAGAGACCTGCTAAAACCGAAAAGGGTGTCAGTTCACCAATGCACTCGAGTTCTGGGAAAAATGGTGGCGGCCTACGAGGCCATTCCCGTCGGAAGGTTCCATGCAAGGACTTTTCAATGGGACCTTCTGGACAAGTGGTCCGGGTCCCATCTGCACTTACATCGGAAAATAACTCTGTCCCCAGGAGCCAGAGTGTCTCTCCTGTGGTGGTTGCAAAGTGCTCACCTGCTGGAGGGTCGCAGGTTCGGAATTCAAGATTGGATCCTGGTTACCACGGACGCGAGCCTCCGAGGATGGGGAGCTGTCACACAAGGAAAACATTTTCAGGGACTTTGGTCAGACCAGGAGTCCTGTCTACACATCAATGTGTTGGAACTCAGGGCCATTTACAACGGCCTTCGACAAGCGGAGAGTCTTCTTCGAAACCTACCGGTTCTGATTCAATCAGACAATGTCACAGCAGTGGCTCATGTGAACCGCCAAGGCGGGACAAGAAGCAGAGTCGCGATGGCGGAAGCCACCAGGATTCTTTGCTGGGCGGAAAATCATGTAAGCGCTCTGTCGGCTGTCTTCATACCGGGAGTGGACAACTGGGAAGCAGACTTCCTCAGCAGACACTATCTCCATCCAGCAGAGTGGGGACTTCATCAAGAAGTTTTTGCAGACATAACACGTCTTTGGGGAACTCCTCAAATAGACATGGCGTCACGCCTCAACAAAAAACTTTGGAGGTATTGTGCCAGGTCTCGGGACCCTCAGGCAGTGGCTGTAGACGCTCTAATAACACCGTGGGTGTTCAAATCGGTCTACGTGTTTCCTCCTCTTCCTCTCATCACAAAAGTGTTGAGGATCATAAGACGAAGAAGAGTACAGACGATACTCGTTGTCCCAGACTGGCCTCGAAGGGCCTGGTACTCAGATCTACAAGAGATGCTCACAGGAGTTCCCTGGCCTCTTCCTCTGAGGGAAGTCCTGTTGCAACAGGGGCCCTGTGTATTTCAAGACTTACCGCGGTTACGTTTGACGGCATGGTGGTTGAACGCCGAATCCTAGCGAAAAAGGGGATTCCGGAAGAGGTCATCGCTACTTTAATAAAGGCTAGGAAGGAGGTGACGGTTAAGCATTATCACCGTATCTGGTGAAAGTATGTGTCTTGGTGTGAAACCAAGAATGCACCTACGGAAGATTTTCATCTTGGTCGTTCTCTCCACTTCCTACAGACAGTAGTGGATATGGGCCTGAAATTAGGCTCTGTTAAGGTACAGATTTCGGCCCTCTCGATTTTCTTTCAGAAGGAGTTGGCTTCTCTTCCAGAAGTCCAGACGTTTGTAAAGGGAGTGCTGCACATCCAGCCTCCTTTTGTGCCTCCAGTGGCACCGTGGGACCTCAACGTGGTGTTGCAGTTCCTAAAATCACACTGGTTTGAACCGCTTAACAAGGTTGAGTTGAAATTTCTTACTTGGAAGGTGGTCATGTTGTTGGCCTTGGCATCAGCAAGGCGAGTGTCAGAATTGGCGGCCTTGTCACACAAAAGCCCCTACTTGATTTTTCATGTGGATCGAGCTGAATTGAGGACACGTCCGCAATTTTTGCCTAAGGTGGTTTCTTCATTCCATGTGAATCAACCTATTGTGGTGCCTGTGGCTACAAGTGACCTGGAGGATTCCAGATCCCTGGACGTAGTCAGGGCCTTAAAGATTTATGTAGCCAGGACGGCTAGAATTAGGAAAACAGAGGCTCTGTTTGTCCTGTATGCTGCCAATAAGATTGGCGCACCTGCTTCGAAGCAGACTATTGCTCGCTGGATCTGTAATACGATTCAGCAGGCTCATTCTACGGCTGGATTGCCGGTACCAAATTCGGTTGAGGCCCATTCCACTAGGAAGGTGGGCTCTTCTTGGGCAGCTGCCCGAGGCGTCTCGGCATTACAACTTTGCCGAGCGGCGACTTGGTCGGGGTCAAACACTTTTGCTAAATTCTACAAGTTTGATACCCTGGCTGATAAGGACCAAGCGTTTGCTCAGTCGGTGCTGCAGAGTCATACGCACTCTCCCGCCCGATTGGATGCTTTGGTATAAACCCCATGGTCCTTACGGAGTCCCCAGCATCCTCTAGGACGTAAGAGAAAATAAGATTTTAAACCTACCGGTAAATCTATTTCTCCTAGTCCGTAGAGGATGCTGGGCGCCCGTCCCAGTGCGGAAACTCTGCAAGACTTGTATATAGTTGTTGCTTAAATAAGGGTTATGTTACAGTTGACATCGGTCTTGGACCGTTGCTGTTATTGTTCATACGGTTAACTGGTTTTGTATGATCCAGTTTACGTGGTATGCTTAGTGTGGGCTGGTATGAATCTTGCCCTTGGATTTCTAAATCCTGCCTTGTAGTGTCCATCTCCTTTGGGCACAGTTCTCTAACTGAGGTCTGGAGGAGGGGCATAGAGGGAGGAGCCAGTGCACACCCATAGTCAAAGTTCTTTTTAGGTGCCCTATCTCCTGCGGAGCCCGTCTATACCCCATGGTCCTTACGGAGTCCCCAGCATCCTCTACGGACTAGGAGAAATAGATTTACCGGTAGGATTAAAATCTTATTTTTTGTTACTTGTTATCAGGGCTGTAGAATCATTGTATAATTCGAAGTGTTTAAAGTACAAATTGAATGACATACATTGATGTAGAGCCATGCAGAGATATTGCAGGATGCACGTAAAGCAGTCACTTGATACATGTCTTCCATTAAGGTATCTAGAAAAGCAGGTATATCTTACAAAAGACTGATAGAAGATAGGGAAATTGTTACTGCCACTGTTTTCCTTTTACTTAGAGGGCCTTCAAGATCTATGAACAGTTTTTTGGGAAAGAATAATGTAAGCCTTGATGATAGACAGATATCTCTGCCTGATTTATCCCCCTCCTTTCCTAATCTGATTGTACCATGCAGTATGTCTGAAATTAATAATAAAAAATTGCTACGCAAATAATCTGTAAGGCTGTATAAAGTAACTGCATTTACTTCCTTGATCCAAGCTTTTTTCCCATTAACAATAATAGACAAACAGCAGTTTTACATGTATATAAAACGCTGCAAAATAGAGCCCCTGAGGTGTAAAAAGCAGTCAAAATCTATTAAGATAACGGCACACAGAAGAGCAACTTCTGTGCATCACGTAAAACCTGCTGAAGCTTTAAATAGTACTGTAATAGATGTTTTACAGTATCACCAGACAATTTTATTGGACAAATGGTAATTTGGAGCCCAGTGTTCACAATATTATGACATAAACACTGGATGAAAGTGAATATTTTAACTAAAATGAATTTTGTGTGAAAACATCTCCATTTATAACAGTTCATACTGTAAACTATTTATTTTACTTTGGCATGTTTTCATCACCAATGCGAGTGCACTAAAGTTAAATGACCTTCCTATTAATGAAACACAAACTATTGCAAAAAAACTCACATAAACATACAGCCAATACTAGTAAGACTATAGTTTTTTCGCACAATTCAGACAATTTAAGGTATTTTAAGCGCTTGTAAACCACAGCATGCATGTCGCATGCAAATACCATACAATTAATGCTCCATGTAATCGGCATCAGTGTCTAGGTTGTTAATATATATATATATATATTTTTTTCAAGTTTTTTCTTATACAGTATTTGTTTTAATTTGTTGCTGTGAAAGAGGCAGATGTGGTTCTAATTCCTCACAATAGCTTAATATTTATCCCATGTTCTCCCTCTGCATGCAATCCAAAACTGCTCTGCAGTAAGACTTTGCAAGGAAAACCAACAATCGCTGCCTCCTGTCGTGCTGCTGAATCATGTTGTGATGTCACGGTGTGCACGCAGCGCCTAGGCAGTAGGCGCTGTAACATGCCAGAGGTAGCTTTTTCAGAATTTCAATCTCTCTGTACACGACTCATGAAAATCTATGGCATAACACACTTGCAAGGGGAAACCCAGCCTCTTACAAAATAATTTACAGTTCTTGCCAAATAGACAGTATGAGCACTTTTAAATAAGGAAACAATCTTTTATTTTTTCATTTACTTTGAAATTGGTGGTGGTAGGTTCCTTGATATATATTACCTGCTGTACAAAATTTTTAAAAGAAAATACTCAACATTATAACAGTTATTTTACATTGTCTCTTACAAATACGTAGTAGTTCAGTCACAGTTGTGATTATTATTGTACCATTTTATTGGTACCCACCAATTCTAAGCTATCCCTAGACATGATTTAACTTAAATTTTTAACTCAACTGCAAGCATTACTTCACATACGCCAGTCTTAATTTGCCAATATCATTAATTCTGTGTCATTACCATTAAGGAGGCCGTGGGACCTACTTTTTAGTTTCATTGCATTTCGTTTGTATTTTGTATATTATTATTTTCCCACCTCCTGAAGAGCTTTTTAAAAATGATGAAATGTGTTGAATTACTGTATATTTGCATCTTTTTCCAGCCCATACACATGGCAACAGTATTTGTACATTAAATCCCTAAGGCTGGGTATACATGGTAAGATAAAATGCCTGTCGGACCAACAGACATTTTATCTGATAGCCAGACATTCAGAGGATATTGTGGCCATCACAGTGTATATGGCAACACTATATTTGAGTTCCTTCATGGGAAGGAGACATTTCCCCGTTCCTCCGCTGTGAAAAAACAGGTGAAATGTCAGTTGGCACTGGCTTACACTGTCCCATGTGACCGATGGGCAAAATTTTGCATCAGACAGACCGACTGGATGAATCTGCGTATTTCCAGGTTGGTTGTGCACATACACAGTATAATTATGTGTTCAGGGATTGCCCAGATAATTGTATACTGTATGTATGCCCAGCATAAGTATTAGTACCTCAATAATGTTACTTACTCCTAAAGCCACTGCACTAGCTTCAAAGAAAATTGAGCCTGAACATATTCTCTCATTTATTTGTGACTTGTGTCTTGTAATGTAATGTGATGTAGATGTGGTTATGGGAGCAGGGTCACTAGAGAGGTTGTATACATGGAGCACATAGGAGAAATGGAAGCCAGATCTAATGGACATGGCCTTGCTGTGTAGCACTGGATGTAGGGGTAAATTTGGCTGGGAAAGAAACAAGAAGATAAAAAGCAATATACCATTTGTTTAAAGGCCATTAAAATGCAAATAGATCAAGCAGGAAAAGGGCTTCTAACAAAACTCAGAAATATGGATAGTCCTCAAATTAGACTTTTTACTCTCTGCAGTGATCTTTAAAGTTGTAACTGTGGTGTGCAGGCAATATGCTTCCTTCAAAGTAATCACAAGCTTGTCTAGGGTGCGTAAAGGTGGTTTCTCTGACGTCCTAGTGGATGCTGGGAACTCCGAAAGGACCATGGGGAACAGCGGCTCCGCAGGAGACTGGGCACAACTAAAGAAAGCTTTTAGGTCACCTGGTGTGCACTGGCTCCTCCCACTATGACCCTCCTCCAAGCCTCAGTTAGATTTTGTGCCCGGCCGAGGTTGGATGCACACTAGGGGCTCTCCTGAGCTTCTAAAAAGAAAGTATATAATTAGGTTTTTTATTTTACAGTGAGACCTGCTGGCAACAGGCTCACTGCAGCGAGGGACTAAGGGGAGAAGAAGCGAACCTACCTGCTTGCAGCTAGCTTGGGCTTCTTAGGCTACTGGACACCATTAGCTCCAGAGGGATCGACCGCATGGAACTGGCCTTGGTGTTCGGTCCCGGAGCCGCGCCGCCGTCCCCCTTACAGAGCCAGAAGCAAGAAGAGGTCCGGAAAATCGGCGGCAGAAGACATCAGTCTTCACCAAGGTAGCGCACAGCACTGCAGCTGTGCGCCATTGCTCCTCATACACACTTCACACTCCGGTCACTGAGGGTGCAGGGCGCTAGGGGGGGGGCGCCCTGAGCAGCAATAAAAACACCTTGGCTAGCAAAAATACCACAATATATAGCCCCAGATGCTATATATGTGATAATTACCCCTGCCAGAATCCATAAAAAAGCGGGAGAAAAGTCTGCGGAAAAGGGGCGGAGCTATCTCCTTCAGCACACTGGCGCCATTTCTCCCTCACAGCTCCGCTGGAAGGAAGCTTCCTGGCTCTCCCCTGCAGTCTACACTACAGAAAAGGGTAAAAAAGAGAGGGGGGGCACTAAAATTAGGCGCAGTATATATAACAGCAGCTATAGGGGACATAATTCAGTTAGTCCCTGCATTATATAGCGCTCTGGTGTGTGCTGGCATACTCTCACTCTGTCTCCCCAAAGGGCTTTTGTGGGTCCTGTCCTCTGTTAGAGCATTCCCTGTGTGTGTGCGGTGTGTCGGTACGGCTGTGTCGACATGTTTGAGGATAATGATGTGGAGGCGGAGCAGATGCCTATAGAAGGGATGTCACCCCCTGCGGGGCAGACACCTGAGTGGATGGACTTATGGAAGGAATTGCGTGCACGTGTCGACTCCTTACACAAAAAATTTGACGACATGCCAAATGCGGGACAGCCGGCTTCTCAGCTCGTGCCTGTCCAGGCGTCTCAAGGCCATCGGGGGCTCTAAAACGCTCGCTACCTCAGATGGCAGACGCGGATGTCGACACGGATACTGACACCAGTGTCGACGACGATGAGTCTAGTCTAATGTCCACTAAGGCCATTCGTTGCATGATTGAAGCAATGAAAGAGGTGTTACAAATTTCTGATATAAACCCAGGTACCACTAAAAAGGGTATTATGTTTGGGGAGAAAAAACTACCCGTAGTTTTTCCCCCATCAGAAGAATTAAATGAAGTGTGTGAAGAAGCGTGGGCTTTCCCTGATAAAAGATTGGTAATCTCTAAGAAGTTACTGATGGCGTTCCCTTTCCCGCCAGAGGATAGGTCACGTTGGGAGACACCCCCTAGGGTGGATAAAGCGCTCACACGTTTGTCTAAAAAGGTGGCACTACCGTCTCCGGATACGGCCGCCCTCAAGGAACCTGCTGATAGAAAGCAGGAGGCGATCCTGAAGTCTGTATATACACACTCAGGCATTATACTTAGACCAGCTATTGCGTCAGCATGGATGTGCAGTGCTGCCGCTGCGTGGTCAGATTCCCTGTCAGAAAATATTGACACCCTAGACAGGGACACTATTCTGCTAACCATAGAGCATATAAAAGACTCAGTCTTATACATGAGAGATGCACAGAGGGAGATCTGCCGGCTGGCATCTAAAATAAGTGCATTGTCCATTTCTGCTAGGAGAGGCTTATGGACTCGCCAGTGGACAGGGGATGCAGATTAAAAAAGGCACATGGAAGTTTTGCCTTATAAGGGGGAGGAGTTATTTGGGGATGGTCTCTCGGACCTAGTTTCCACAGCAACTGCTGGGAAGTCAGCATTTTTACCCCATGTTCCCTCACAGCCTAAAAAGGGCGCCGTTTTATCAGGTACAGTCCTTTCGGACTCAGAAAAACAGGCGTGGAAAAGGCGGGTCCTTTCTGTCCAGAGGCAGAGGTAGGGGAAAAAGGCTGCAACAAACAGCAGGTTCCCAGGAGCAAAAGTCCTCCCCTGCTTCTTCCAAGTCCGCCGCATGACGGTGGGGCTCCACAGGCGGAGCCAGGTACGGTGGGGGGCCGCCTCAAAAATTTCAGCGATCAGTGGGCTCGCTCACAGAGGGGGATTACATGGTATCCCTGGACATCAAGGATGCTTACCTGCATGTCCCCATTTACTATCCTCACCAGGAGTACCTCAGATTTGTGGTACAGGATTGCCATTACCAATTCCAGACGCTGCCGTTTGGACTCTCCACGGCACCGAGGGTGTTTACCAAGGTAATGGCGGAAATGATGATACTCTTTCGAAGAAAGGGAGTTTTAATGATCCCGTACTTGGACGATCTCCTAATAAAGGCGAGGTCCAAGGAGCAGTTGTTGGTGGGAGTAGCACTATCTCAGGAGGTGCTACACCAGCACGGTTGGATTCTGAATATTCCAAAATCACAGCTGGTTCCGACGACACGTCTACTGTTCCTGGGTATGATTCTGGATACAGTCCAGAAAAAAAGTGTTTCTCCCGGAGGAGAAAGCCAAGGAGCTGTCATCTCTAGTCAGAGACCTCCTGAAACCAAAACAGGTATCGGTGCATCACTGCACGCGGGTCCTGGGAAAGATGGTGGCTTCTTACGAAGCAATTCCTTTCGGCAGGTTCCATGCCAGAATCTTTCAGTGGGACCTGTTGGACCAATGGTCCGGATCGCATCTTCAGATGCATCGCCTAATAACCCTGTCTCCAAGAACCAGGGTGTCTCTGCTGTGGTGGCTGCAGAGTGCTCATCTCCTAGAGGGCCGCAGATTCGGCATACAGGACTGGGTCCTGGTGACCACGGATGCCAGCCTTCGAGGCTGGGGGGCAGTCACACAGGGAAGAAACTTCCAAGGACTATGGTCGAGTCAGGAGACTTCCCTACACATAAATATTCTGGAACTAAGGGCCATTTACAATGCCCTAAGTCAGGCAAAATCCCTGCTTCTACACCAGCCGGTACTGATCCAGTCAGACAACATCACGACAGTCGCCCATGTAAATCGACAGGGCGGCACAAGAAGCAGGATGGCAATGGCAGAAGCCACAAGGATTCTCCGATGGGCGGAAAATCACGTACTAGCACTGTCAGCAGTGTTCATTCCGGGAGTGGACAACTGGGAAGCAGACTTTCTCAGCAGGCACGACCTCCACCCGGGAGAGTGGGGACTTCATCCAGAAGTCTTCACGCTGATTGTAAATCGATGGGAACGGCCACAGGTGGACATGATGGCGTCCCGCCTAAACAAAAAACTAGAGCGATATTGCGCCAGGTCAAGGGACCCTCAGGCGATAGCTGTGGACGCTCTAGTGACACCGTGGGTGTACCAGTCAGTTTGTGTTCCCTCCTCTGCCTCTCATACCAAGGGTACTGAGAATAATAAGAAAACGAGGAGTAAGAACAATACTCGTGGTTCCGGATTGGCCAAGACGAGCGTGGTACCCGGAACTTCAAGAGATGATCTCAGAGGACCCATGGCCTCTGCCGCTCAGACAGGACCTGCTGCAGCAGGGGCCCTGTCTGTTCCAAGACTTGCCGCGGCTGCGTTTGACGGCATGGCGGTTGAACGCCGGATCCTGAAAGAAGGGGGCATTCCGGAGGAAGTCATTCCTACGCTGATTGAAGCCAGGAAAGATGTAACTGCAAAGCATTATCACCGCATATGGCGGAAATATGTTGCTTGGTGTGAGGCCAAAAAGGCCCCAACAGAGGAATTTCAACTAGGTCGATTTCTGCATTTCCTACAAGCAGGAGTGACTATGGGCCTGAAATTAGGCTCCATTAAGGTACAGATCTCGGCTCTGTCGATTTTCTTCCAGAAAGAACTAGCTTCACTACCTGAAGTTCAGACGTTTGTGAAAGGAGTGCTGCATATTCAGCCCCCGTTTGTGCCTCCAGTGGCACCTTGGGATCTCAACGTGGTGTTGAGTTTCTTAAAATCACATTGGTTTGAGCCACTTAAAACCGTGGATCTGAAGTATCTCACGTGGAAAGTGGTCATGTTATTGGCATTGGCTTCAGCCAGGCGTGTGTCAGAATTGGCAGCTTTGTCATGTAAAAGCCCTTATCTGATTTTCCATATGGATAGGGCGGAATTGAGGACTCGTCCCCAGTTTCTCCCTAAGGTGGTATCAGCTTTTCACTTGAACCAACCTATTGTGGTGCCTGCGGCTACTAGGGACTTGGAGGATTCCAAGTTAATGGACGTAGTCAGGGCCTTGAAAATTTATGTTTCCAGGACGGCTAGAGTCAGGAAAACTGACTCGCTATTTATCCTGTATGCACCCTACAAACTGGGTGCTCCTGCTTCTAAGCAGACTATTGCTCGCTGGATTTGTAGCACAATTCAGCTGGCGCATTCTGCGGCTGGACTGCCGCATCCTAAATCAGTAAAAGCCCATTCCACAAGGAAGGTGGGCTCATCTTGGGCGGCTGCCCGAGGGGTCTCGGCTTTACAACTTTGCCGAGCTGCTACTTGGTCAGGGGCAAACACGTTTGCAAAATTCTGCAAATTTGATACCCTGGCTGAGGAGGACCTTGAGTTCTCTCATTCGGTGCTGCAGAGTCATCCGCACTCTCCCGCCCGTTTGGGAGCTTTGGTATAATCCCCATGGTCCTTTCGGAGTTCCCAGCATCCACTAGGACGTCAGAGAAAATAAGATTTTACTCACCGGTAAATCTATTTCTCGTAGTCCGTAGTGGATGCTGGGCGCCCATCCCAAGTGCGGATTGTCTGCAATACTTGTACATAGTTATTGTTAACTAAAGGGTTATTGTTGAGCCATCTGTTGAGAGGCTCCGTTGTTTTCATGCTGTTAAACTGGGTATAGTATCACGAGTTATACGGTGTGATTGGTGTGGCTGGTAGGAGTCTTACCCGGGATTCAAAATCCTTCCTTATTATGTCAGCTCGTCCGGGCACAGTGTCCTAACTGAGGCTTGGAGGAGGGTCATAGTGGGAGGAGCCAGTGCACACCAGGTGACCTAAAAGCTTTCTTTAGTTGTGCCCAGTCTCCTGCGGAGCCGCTGTTCCCCATGGTCCTTTCGGAGTTCCCAGCATCCACTACGGACTACGAGAAATAGATTTACCGGTGAGTAAAATCTTATTTTTACTCATTGCGTTCCCAATATTGTGGCCTACACTATTTCTTGTATTTAGCAGGTACCCCTCATGATCACCTTCAACGCTGCATGACTCTCAACGCAGCAGAGCACATCCAACACCGTTGCTCTAACTAAAAGCCTTACAGCTGCTGTGCCTGATCCCCTTCTGCACAGAGAGACAAGTAGCAACGAAGGTGAGCAGAAGATGTTCTGCTTGTGTGCAGTTACTGGCTACCTGCTACGTACAATGGACAGTGTTCTCCTCAAAACATATTTGCCATCTGGGTTGTATTAAGAAGTAGCTGGGTGTGTGCAGTGTATTTCCTCCGTATAATGAAAAATGTTGATCTCGTATTTAAAGGGGTATATTCAATTGAAGTTGAAACTGCGGTCTTGTCGGAAAAACGTCAGTTTACGACTTTTTCAGGTCGGAAGGGGTTCCGATCTATTCAATCCCCGGCTTTTTTATCCGAGAAGTGGGGGAATTCAACTTGTTGGGAAGCACGTGGATCCATGTGCTTGTGTCGGAAACGGGGCCAAATCCGTCAGGTTTTGGCCCTGTTTCCAACCATCTCAATCCGACTTTAAAAAAAAGTTGGATTGTGATGAGGGAGCTGAGAGGAGGAGACAGGGGAGAGCAGCAGCTACAGCACAGCATATGCAGGAGAATGTGTCACAGCTGCTGCTCATAGCAGCGTCCACCCGGCTCCAGCAAGTGAGTTTCCGCTTGCTGGAGTCAGGTGGATGCTGCCGTGAGGTCTGGCGGCTGTGCCACAACCTCCTACAACGCTGCTGTAGCTCTGCTCTACCCCGTCTCCCCGCGGCTGTACTCCTCCCCCCTTCCCCATTGAATAGCCCTTGTCGGATCCATTCTGACAAATGCTTGTCGGAATGGATCAGACTTCAATTGAATATACCCCAAAGACTCTTGCAGATATTGCCCACTTGCTAGCAGGATACAAATAATGTTTATTAACTGCAGGTTACACTACACTACGGTGAAAATGTGTCAGATGTGAAAATAGTTACTTCTAATTTATTTCAGCATGCAAAGAATGAATATGACATTAATAACTGTTAGCTCTCGGGTCTGAGATTTAGCCCATTTATGATGATGATACAGGAAGTTTTGTTAATTACTAGGGAATTAAGACGTCTAGAAAATATATAGGTTGGCAATCCTAAATACAGGAATGCTGAGTCATTGTAGGCCATGTGTTCTTTATTGTCTGCATATAGATTGCATCAAGTGAAGGTTAGGTGGGATGTTCCTTTAATTTCTTTGAATTTTGTGGTAATAATTTATGTTAAATTAAGGGGATGAACAAAGAGAGAAGCTTTCAAGTACCTGAGAGAAAAGTTTCCACTAATGAGTGATGCTAAAGTTGCGGAAGGAGTCTTTATTGGTCCGCAAATTAGTTAATTTCTTAAGGAGGAAAGTTGCCGTGACTTGCAATAAAGATATCTGGGTAGGTGGAGCGCTTCTATACTTGCTGACTACTGTTGGGCAGTGACAAGAGATGCCCCAGAAGAGGAGTACAAGCGACAAGCAAAGAGAAAGCTCTCTCGTGAATAAGTCACTCACTATCTGAGATTTTTTCGGTTGCTGTATGTTTTCTTATTTGCAGTGGACTTGAATTGAATCAATTGCAAATTATATTGTATCAAGAAAATATTACATTGTTTTAAAATTACTTCTCACTATTACTATACTACCAAAGTACATATCGCGCAAGTAGTGTAGCTCAACAACTAGAGCTAATAAAAACATTCTGAAGTCATTATACAGTGTAATGGTAGACATCATCACTGGACACCGATATGATTGTGTCCAGCAATCCCAGCTGTGAGACATCGCATGTCTGCACTCTGTCTACACTCTCTGCAATGTTCCCACCATCGTAACTGCGTCCTGGCACTTAAAGATGGGGTAAGGATCTTTGATGGAAGGGAGGTCTGTGACTGTGTCTGTCACAGTAACATTAGTGAAGGGCATCTCTGATCTGAGGCACAGTCACATCTCCCTCCCATCAGAAATCCCTCCCGTACCTGATAGACCCCAATCAGAAAGGTCTCCCAGAGTTGTCATGTTACCGACACAGAGCTCAACTAATAGCATCTTATTGTTAGGCTAGCAATGGGGAGCTGTTAGCTGAGCTCTGTATTGGTCACATCATTGGTTATGCTCTGCTGAAGGCTAACTCTAGGGGGCTGTGTGATTGTGTCGTCAGGGTGCCGGGTAGCATGTAAAAGAAGCCAGGTGAAGCATCCGTGAATTTGATGATGAGAAGAACACTGAGGAATAGTGGATAAAGTGCTGTGTAATGTGATGCTGCTTTACAGATAAACAATAATGGCAATGCCAGCTGTGTGCTTGAAAGTGTGTCCATAAAGTTGGTAGAGTTTCTTTAGACCTCATTGGAAACATAAGGATAGGTGTGAGGCCTAAACTTTCACAGCAGAGTCAGTCTTAAGGTGGGTACACACTAATAGATATATCTGCCCGATCCGTCGGGGGACTGACGTCATGAACTGGGCGGGCGCCCGCCCAGCCCGCCCAGTTCAGCTGTCAATCACCGACGGCCGCTGCAGCATGTGTACGGGCGGTCGGACGACCGCCCCGTACACACACAGCGATGCGCCAATATATCGGAGTTCACAGACGTATCGGCCATACATACTGGCCGATGGTCCCGCGATATATGGTCCCGCGATATATCGGCCGTTCAAGAGAACGGCCGATATATCGACCAGTGTGTACAGGCCTTGAGTCTTTGACCATATTTATTGTTCTGTGTAGTGTTATTGTGTGTGTTTCATATTATAAAGAATAATGTACATATATTAAGAATATGAGAAGCAATTTTGGCAGTAACAGGTCATCTGCCTTCGTATGAGTTTCCAATAAATGACTTGGTGACATCTAATTTACTTCTGATCTACAGTATTGTGGGCTTGACTGAGAGATGAACGCCAAGACAGGTTTTACGCATTTGAGCGATTATCAATGTTCTGCACGTGTCTGAGTCACACTGCTCATGTGCTGCGACTGTGGTTACAGAGAGGATTTATTCACAAAGTGATTGAAAGTCGGGAACTGTTTGGGGGAGTTATAATGGAGTGGTGGCAAATCGTTGGCAGCTTATATGAGGCTGCACCTGTGGCCCTGTACGCAGCTGCAATAGCTCTGGCCTCTTACTAACTCTGGCCATGCTGTGCGACCATAGGGCTTCTCAGACTGTTCAGCAACCAACGCTGCATCTTTGTACACAACCCCTGGGATATACAAAGCCGACATTGGGCGTCTCACCACAAATCCAGGTGGCTGCAGCATTGTGCATATTTTCTCACAGTCTCTGCGTACACATTCTTAGCTGTGAATGCATTTGTGTACAATTTATTATTATCCTTTTTTCTCTAACGTCCTAAGTGGATGCTGGGGACTCCGTAAGGACCATGGGGAATAGCGGCTCCGCAGGAGACTGGGCACATCTAAAGAAAGCTTTAGGACTAACTGGTGTGCACTGGCTCCTCCCCCTATGACCCTCCTCCAAGCCTCAGTTAGATTTCTGTGCCCGACGAGAAGGGTGCACACTAGGGGCTCTCCTGAGCTTCTTAGTGAAAGTTTTAGTTTAGGTTTGTTATTTTCAGTGAGACCTGCTGGCAACAGGCTCACTGCATCGAGGGACTAAGGGGAGAAGAAGCGAACTCACCTGCGTGCAGAGTGGATTGGGCTTCTTGGCTACTGGACATTAGCTCCAGAGGGACGATCACAGGCCCAGCCTGGATGGGTCCCTGAGCCGCGCCGCCGGCCCCCTTACAGAGCCAGAAGAGCGAAGAGGTCCGGAAAAATCGGCGGCAGAAGACGTTCCTGTCTTCAATAAGGTAGCGCACAGCACTGCAGCTGTGCGCCATTGCTCTCAGCACACTTCATACTCCGGTCACTGAGGGTGCAGGGCGCTGGGGGGGGCGCCCTGAGACGCAATAAAACATGATAAAAATACCTTACATGGCAAAAAATACATCACATATAGCTCCTGGGCTATATGGATGCATTTAACCCCTGCCAGAATATACAGAAAAACGGGAGATAAGGCAGCCGAAAAGGGGGCGGAGCCTATCTCGTCAGCACACTGGCGCCATTTTCCCTCACAGCTCAGTTGGAGGGAAGCTCCCTGGCTCTTCCCTGCAGTCACTACACTACAGAAAGGGTTAAAAAAAGAGAGGGGGGCACTAATTAGGCGCAGTATTAAAACATACAGCAGCTATAAGGGGAAAAACACTTATATAAGGTTATCCCTGTGTGTGTGTGTATATATATATATATATATATATATATATATATATAATATAGCGCTCTGGTGTGTGCTGGCATACTCTCCCTCTGTCTCCCCAAAGGGCTAGTGGGGTCCTGTCCTCTATCAGAGCATTCCCTGTGTGTGTGCTGTGTGTCGGTACGTTTGTGTCGACATGTATGAGGAGAAAAATTATGTGGAGACGGAGCAGAGTGTCTGTAACAGTGATGTCACCACCTAGGGGGTCGACACCTGAGTGGATGTACTGTTGAAAATTACGTGACAGTGTCAGCTCTGTATAAAAAAAACAGTGGTTGACATGAGACAGCCGGCTACTCAGCTTGTGCCTGTCCAGACGTCTCATAGGCCGTCAGGGGCTCTAAAGCGCCCGTTACCTCAGATGGCAGATACAGACGCCGACATGGATACTGACTCCTGTGTCGACGGTGAAGAGACAACCGTGATTTCCAGTAGGGCCACACGTTACATGATTGAGACAATGGAAAATGTTTTATACATTTCTGATAATACGAGTACCACCAAAAAGGGGTATTATGTTCGGTGAGGGAAAAACTACCTGTAGTTTTCCTGAATCTGAGAAATAAAATGAGGTGTGTGATGATGCGTGGGTTTCCCCCCGATAACAATTGATAATTTCTTAAAAAGTATTGGCTGTATACCCTTTCCCGCCAGAGGTTAGGGTGCGTTGGGAAACACCCCCTAGGGGGGATAAGGCGCTCACACGCTTGTAAGAACAAGGGCTCTACCCTCTCATGAGATGGCCGCCCTTAAGGATCCTGCTGATAGAAAGCAGGAGGGTATCCAAAAATGTATTCACACACATACTGGTGTTATACTGCGACCAGCAATCGCCTCAGCCTGGAGGTGCAGTGCTGGGTTGGCATGGTCGGATTCCCTGACTGGAAATATTGATATCCTAGATAAGGATAGTATATTATTGCCTATAGAGCATTTAAAAGATGCATTTCTATATATGCATGATGCACAGCGGAATATTTGCCGACTGGCATCAAGTATAAGTGCGTTGTCCAATTCTACCAGTAAAATGGTCAGGTGATGCGGATTCCAAACGGCATTTGGAAGTATTGCCTTTGAAAGGGGACATTTGGGGTCGGTCTTTTAGACCTGGTGGCCACGGCAACAACTGGGAAATCCACGTTTGTACCCCAGGTCGCCTCTCAAAATAAGACGCCGTATTATCAGGCGCAGTCCTTTGTTGGCAAGCGGACAAAAGGTTCCTCTTTTCTGCTCGTGACAGAGGGAGAGGAAAAAGGCTGAAGAGATTACCCAGTTCCCAGGAACAGAAACCCTTTCCCGCCTCTGCAAAGCCCTCAGTATGACGCTAGGGCCTTACAAGCTCAGGCACGGTGGGGGCCCGTTCTCAATGAATTTCAGTGCGCAGTGGGCTCACTCGCAAGTAGACCCCTGGACCCTTCAGGTAATATCTCAAGGGTACATATTGGAATTCGAGACGTCTCCCCCTCGCCGTTTCCAAAAGTCGGCTTTACCGACGTCTCCCTCTGACAGGGAGGCAGTTTTGGAAGCCATTCACAAGCTGTATTCCCAGCAGGTGATAATCAAGGTACCCCTCCTGCAACAGGGAACGGGGTATTATTCCACACTATTGTGGTACCGAAGCCAGACGGCTCGGTGAGACCGATTCTAAATCTAAAATCTAAAATCTTTGAACACTTACATACAGAGGTTCAAATTCAAGATTGAGTCACTCAGAGCAGTGATTGCGAACCTGGAAGAAGGGGACTACATGATGTCTCGGGACATCAAGGATGCTTACCTTCATGTCAAAATTTACCCTTCTCACCAAGGGTACCTCAGGTTATGGTACAGAACTGTCACTATCAGTTCAGACGCTGCCGTAGGGATGGTCCACGGCACCCCGGGTCTTTACCAAGGTAATGGCCGAAATGATATCCCTTCGAAGGAAGGCAATTTTAGTTATCCCTTACTTGGACGATTCCCTGATAAGGGTAAGATCCAGGGAACAGTTGGAAGTCGGTGTAGCACTATCTCAGGTAGTGTTGCGGCAGCACGATTGGATTCTCAATATTCCAAAATCGCAGCTGGTTTCGACGACTTGTCTTCTGTTTCCTAGGGATGTTCCTGGACACAGTCCAGAAAAAAGGTGTTTCTCCCGGAAGAGAAAGCCAGGGAGTTATCCGAGCTAGTCAGGAACCTCCTAAAACCGAACCAAGTCTCAGTGCATCAATGCACAAGGGTTCTGGGTAAAAATGGTGGCTTCCTACGAAGCAATCCCATTCGTTAGATTCCACGCAAGAACTTTCCAGTGGAACCTACTGGACAAATGGTCCGGGTCGCATTTTCAGATGCATCAGCGGATAACCCTGTCACCAAGGACAAAGGGTATCCATCCTGTGGTGGTTGCAGAGTGCTCATCTTCTAGAGGGCCGCAGATTCGGCATTCAGGACTGGGTCCTGGTGACCACGGATGCCAGCCTGCGAGGCTGGGGAGCAGTCACACAGGGAAGGAATATCCAGGGCTTAGGGTCAAGCCTGGATACATCACTTCACATAAATATCCTGAAGCTAAGGGCCATTTACAATGCTCTAAGCTTAGCAAGACCTCTGCTTCAAGGTCAGCCGGTGTTGATCCAGTCGGACAACATCATGGCAGTCACCCACGTAAACAGACAGGGTGGCACAAGAAGCAGGAGGGTAATGGCAGAAGCTGCAGGGATTCTTCGCTGGGCGGAAAATCATGTGATAGCACTGTCAACAGTATTCATTCCGGGAGGGGACAACTGGGAAGCAGACTTCCTCAGCACGACCTCCACCCGGGAGAGTGGGGACTTCACCCAGAAGTCGTCCACATGATTAAAAAACTCGACAGGTATTGCGCCAGGTCAAGAGACCCTCAGGCAATAGTTGTAGACGCTCTGGTAACACCGTGGGTGTACCAGTCAGTGTAGGTGTTCCCTCCTCTGCCTCTCATACCCAAGGTACTGAGATTGATAAGATGGAGAGGAGAAAGCACTATATTCGTGGCTCCGGATTGGCCAAGAAGGACTTGGTAACCGGAACTTCAAGAGATGCTCACGGAGGATCCGTGGCCTCTACCTCTAAGAAGGGACCTGCTCCAGCAAGGACCCTGTCTGTTCCAAGACTTACCGCGGCTGCGTTTGACGGCATGCCAGTTGAACACCGGATCCTGAAGGAAAAAAGGCATTCCGGATGAAGTCATCCATATCCTGATCTAAAGCCAGGAAGGATGTAACCACAAAAACATTATCACCGCAATTGGCGAAAATATGTTGCGTAGTGCGAGGCCAGTAAGGCCCGACGGAGGAAATTCAACTGGGTCGATTCCTACATTTCCTGCAAACAGGAGTGTCTATGGGCCTGAAATTGGGGTCCATTAAGGTTCAGATTTCGGCCCTGTCAATTTTCTTCCAAAAAAGAACTAGCTTCAGTCCCTGAAGTTTAGACGTTTGTAAAAGGGGTACTGCATATACAGCCTCCTTTTGTGCCTCCAGTGGCAATTTGGGATCTCAATGTAGTTTGGGTTCCAAAAGTCACATTGGTTTGAACCACTTAAATCTGTGGAGTTAAAATATCTCACATGGGAAGTGGTCATGCTGTTGGCCCTGGCCTGGGCCAGGCGCGTGTCAGAATTGGCGGCTTTATCCTGTAAAAGCCCTTATCTGATTTTCCATTCGGACAGGGCGGAATTGAGGACTCGTCCTCAGCTTCTCCCTAAGGTGGTTCCAGCGTTTTCACCTGAACCAACCTATTGTGGTGCCTGCGGCTACTAGGGACTTGGAGGAATCCAAGTTGCTGGATGTTGTCAGGGCCCTGAAAATATGTTTCCAGGACGGCTGGAGTCAGGAAATCTGACTCGCTGTTTATCCTGTATGCACCCAACAAGCTGGGTGCTCCTGCTTCTAAGCAGACTATTGCTCGTTGGATTTGTAGTACAATTCAGCTTGCACATTCTGTGGCAGGCCTGCCACAGCTAAAATCTGTAAAAGCCCGTTCCACAAGGAAAGTGGGCTCATCTTGGGCGGCTGCCCGAGGGGTCTCGGCTTTACAACTTTGCCGAGCTGCTACTTGGTCAGGGGCAAACACGTTTGCTAAATTCTACAAATTTGATACCCTGGCTGAGGAGGACCTGGAGTTCTCTCATTCGGTGCTGCAGAGTCATCCGCACTCTCCCGCCCGTTTGGGAGCTTTGGTATAATCCCCATGGTCCTTACGGAGTCCCCAGCATCCACTTAGGACGTTACAGAAAATAAGAATTTTCATTACCGATAATTCTATTTCTCGTAGTCCGTAGTGGATGCTGGGCGCCCATCCCAAGTGCGGATTGTCTGCAATACTTGTACATAGTTATTGTTACAAAAATCGGGTTATTATTGTTGGGAGCCATCTTTTCAGAGGCTCCTCTGTAATCATACGGTTAACTGGGTTCAGATCACAAGTTATACGGTGTGATTGGTGTGGCTGGTATGAGTCTTACCCGGGATTCAAAATCCTTCCTTATTGTGTACGCTCGTCCGGGCACAGTATCCTAACTGAGGCTTGGAGGAGGGTCATAGGGGGAGGAGCCAGTGCACACCAGTTAGTCCTAAAGCTTTCTTTAGATGTGCCCAGTCTCCTGCGGAGCCGCTATTCCCCATGGTCCTTACGGAGTCCCCAGCATCCACTACGGACTATGAGAAATAGAATTATCGGTAAGTAAATTCTTATTATTTGTATGGCGCCACAAGAGTTCTACAGCACCAAATTACAGATTACATAAAAAAAAATAATCAAATCAGGAAAACAGCAACTTACAATTGAAGACAATGTAGGACAAGTACAGGGTAAATAAAGCTACATCAGCAGATGACGCTGGAATAAGTATCAGGTGGCAGAAGATGCTGGATTTGGTGCAGTTGAAGAATATTAAAGTAAGAAAAAGGATAAGCACATGAGGGAAGAGGGCCCTGCTTGTGAGAGCTTACATTCTAAAGGGGAGGGGTAGACAGACAGGGGTGACACATACGGGCTACATATGACTCAGGCCCTGTAGACGTGCACCTTTTATATTATGTACAGGAACATTTTGGGTTTAGGTATTCTCCCTTTAAATATTTCAATAACCTGACCATGCCTTTACACCCAGCAAAACGTTTTGTGGACAGTGATCTTACGGAATATCTGTGCCAAGAGTTACATCTGATGAGCAATTTCACTATGTAGACTCAGTGAGCAAATAATATTACGACTGCCAGACAGAATAGAATTAAATCAAAAGGGCATTAAATGGAACCATATAAACTATAACTAATTAAGAGGTATTAGGAAAAGATGGAATCGCAGCAAATGACTGCTCAAAACCCTGAAAGTAATGAAACAATACTATAAAACGTGTAAGTGAAATGTAGCTTATAATTGAATGTAATTGCTTATGTGTTCCCTTTCTTTTCTGATGTGTCACAAAACAAAACCTTTTTAATTTAGACGCTTGTTTCATTGATCCCAAGAGACACTGCATAAATCATTCAGCTTTTGAAGTCTCTTCAGGAAACATTGGATTTTAGGGTCTTTTTCATTTTACTTTATTGCATTATACACATGAGAGCAAAAGGCCAAGCAAGCTAAATGTATTGGTTATTTAGAGAAACATTTATTGCTGTTGAGCACCCGTCTCTGTCAGACTGTTAGTAGCGTGTGTATGTGTGTAATATATACAGTATATATTTACAAAAATGTTTTGTAATATATACAGTATATATTTACAAAAGGTCTTGCTGAACCAGTGCACTGTTTATTGAGATGTTACAGTCTGCATAATCCTCTGGTTCCAGCCATCACACCAACAAAGTATACGGTCTTCGGCCAGCTAACCCTGCAATGGTCACCCTGTCCCCCTACAAGGCCAGCTACTTATGCCTTGCACTGTGTTTTGTGTGTAGAAAGATGTGAAGGGTTAACCTTCGCCTGCAGCATAAGTCCGCAGACTCTCAGCGGAAGCCTTTTGTCTATGCCAGTCTGTTGCAAACTACCCTTTTGCCACGTACCCCTTCCCTTATATGTGTGTGTATCTTGGGTACAGCTAGGAGGACAGCAGCACAACTAGTGTAGGCGGAATTCACTGTTTGGAGTAGTCCACTGAGCCCGATTGACCAATTATCTGATTATTCCATATTATATCTATTAAAGAGCCAGGATTCTTTTATTGTCTTAACCAGTCCAATGAATGTTCATTAGTGGCACCGCTTCAGTTGAGGCCTTAATCATAGGCTCTTATAAGATTTACCCCTGATGAAGTCTCAGCGGGAGACGAAATGCGTTAAGTGAGTTTCTTGTTAATTCTGACTCCTAGAACTTCCTAATTAAGAGACGGGAGGAGGAGATTTGATCATATGAACATTGCTGTTATTTGGACTGTGTTTTACCTGTTTTATTGTACCAATCAAGTGTATACATTTTTTCTGAAAATGTTTGTCTAATAAATGTGTTTAATTGGAACATTGGTGCAAAATTTTAGATCATTTTAGACACACTTTCTAAATTTCCAGTCAGCTGGGCTGTGGTTATAATAGGTTTGGGCACAATTACACCCTAGTGGCGCTCTTCCACTATATATATATATATATATATATATATATATATATATATATATATATATATATATATATAATAGTGACACGAATCAAATCAATGGAGTAACGTCGCTTCTTTATTTCTAAACACTTTTTACTTCCACCTCAGGCATGATACAGCTTCTCATGAAGGTTTTGCAGGTCATGTTCACAGGCAGTTCTTGAAAGAGCAGTGTAACATTCCAGGTACTGGTAATCACATAGTGCACATTCCAAGTGGCTCATAACCAGGGGCATAGCCAGAACTTTTTGGGCCCCATAGCAACATTTTGAAGGGGACCCTGTCCCAATATTCCTAAAGAGACATCTAACCGCAGCAGTTGTTAATTTTATGCCTTGTGATAGTGCCCTAGTTCAAGTTATGTCACATTGTAGTGCTGTCAGTACACATTATACAATACAGTATCCCCAATTCATATTATGACACGTTTCAGTGCTGCCATCATTCCTGTTATGCCACACTAAAGTGCCTCCACTTCATATTGTGCCTCATTACGATTCTCCATTTAATATTATGTAACATAATGCCATCCAGATAATTTTATACCACATTACAATGAGCATGTCCAGGGGAGCAACTAGATACATTGTAGGCCCCAAGGCAAAAGTTTTTAAGGTCCCCTATGTACCACACAATTGTGAAATATGTATATAACACATGTAACTGTGACAGGGAAGGTAGCCCATCTCTGCTCTGGGCCCCATAGCAGCTGCACTCTCTGCACCTATGGTAGCTACGCCGTTGCTCCTAACATAACACAAGAACCCCTAAGCTATCTCCTGGCCACTTGCTGGCATCAGGAGCAATATCTACGTTCACTGAACACATACTTAAAGGCAGATTACTGGTGCCTAGCTCCTGGCTGACAACTGGTGGAGGCAAAACCTGGACTGGATCCTCCAGTCCTATTGCTGCTGCTCTGCTACACCTGGGAAACCCTGATGTTCCACATTAATCTCTCTCTCTCAAGATGTCAACCTAATGCTTGTCCACATTTTGAACCATGTCGCTATTATGTTGTCGACATTGCGTTATCAACTTTATGAAAGTAGACATGTTTATGGTCGACCATTCAACCAGATACAGAATGCAATGATTTGAAGGCCAAGGATGTCTTAAACACACAAATTTGTTGTTACTCTTTTATACTAGGATAAATAATAGCAAGTGGAAAGAACATAATATCAAAAGTTCTATTCATTCATGGTGATAAGTGAGACCCATTTTAAATGTTAAAACAAACAAGATCAAAATTATTTTTGAAACATTATAAAATTAATGCTTTTTACACCAAATGACCAAGCTAGCCTAAACCTTCTCTATCTACGTTAACCTAACCCTACCTCATCCTGTTGCCTATCCTCAACCACTCACTCCCACCTATAAAATCTGTGAGCTATCATTATTATTTAAGTATTAAGTACAAAATCAATGCAAACTACACAAATCAATGTATAGTGCAAAAATAAATCTGTGCAGATGTGAAATTAAAAGGGAGCAATACACAAAGCTGTTTGAGCCCTAATCTAACCACTCTCACAGTGCTCCCTAGGGAGGTCACATCTAAGCCTTGCGATTAGCGATAGATACACGGAGAGGAAGACTGTCTTGTGGATTCCTTTCAAATCAATTTACTTCTCTAATATGTACTGAAACAAGTTATAAGCTCCAATAATATTTTATCCTACTGAAATTACAACCGAGAAATTGCTTCTCCAGAGAGATGCAATCAAAACTAGTGAATGCCCTCAGCATAGGTAACCTGTCAATTAATGTGCTCACTTGTGAAAGCAAACTGTCGAGTGAGCTTTTAAATTCTCAAGTACCTGCTTTTAACCTTATGTACAGCCCACTGAATTAATTATAGCACACAGAAATAAATAATCCTCCCATTACAAGCAGTCTTAATTAAGTTGTAAAGTGACCTTGGCTTTGGCATTGTTAAAGTAGTTAACAAAGAAGGTGCCTCAAAATAAAAGCTATTAATTACTCCCAAAGCCATGCCATTACTGGGACAAAACAGAACGAACGCTGATCTGTTCATTTAAAGTGAAGCTAAAGTACAATCATTGTGTGTGTTTGTGTGTATATGTGTATGTATGTATGTATGTGTGTGTATGTGTGTGTATGTGTATATATATATATATATATATATATATATATATATATATATATATTTGTATTTATATTTCTGCAGCGGGGTACACTGGGATTCCACGGGAAATACATCGGGGTGTAGAGTTGGATCTTGATCCAAGGCACCAACAGGCTAAAGCTTTGATTGTTCCCAGAATGCATTGCACCGCCTCCTCTATAACCTCGCCTCCAGACACTGGAGCTCAGTTTGTAAGTTGGTGCCTGCAGTGCAGGTCACTAACAGGTGGGCCTGCGCTAGGCAGCCCTGAAAAGAGCTTTTTAAGAAGACTTCAAGGGCCACAGAACTATTTATGTCAGTCTGACATTATGTGCTGCGGCTCCCATCACCTCCCCAGCAGCGCTGCATACTCCTGCGGCCGGGTTCCCAGGTACTTGCAGCGGTCATCAGGCACACCACCGCTCACGCTCTCCAGGATCACGTGGCTGCACATCAGGGGGGGTAGGTAAGAGGGTCCCCCAGGTGGGACCAGCCGGTTAATCGCAGTCCGGTTGCGGTCCCAGGAGATGGACCGCGCCACTGGCGTGGACACTGTACTGCACAGAGACCCCATTATATCCACCAGAGCAAGGAAGTACAGGTCGGATTTACTAAAATCCATTTGATATAGGCTCCACAGTACCCGCTGGTGAGGACCAGCGTAGGGGATAAGGCGTTGACCTGTAGCCCCTCCCCCAGCTCTGGGCACCATCTACTGCTGGTGTTCCCGCCCAGGGACTGCAGGTCTCGGTCTCCTCTGTAAAGCCGCCTGTCTCATCAGCGCTGTGCATTTACAGGCACTTAAGTATTCTACATGTCATTTTAGACAGTGGGGCAGATGTATTAACCTGGAGAAGGCATAAGGAAGTGATAAACCAGTGATATGTGCAAGGTGATAAAGGCACCAGCCAATCAGCTTCAATATGTAAATTAACAGTTAGGATCTGATTGGCTGGTTCCTTTATCACCTTACACCTATCACTGGTTTATCACTTCCTTATGCCTTCTCCAGGTTAATACATCTGCCCCAGTGTTTGTTAAGAACAAGTGTACTGCTATCTGAATATTTAGTACAAGTTTTCTGTGATATGCATCCAGTATCTACTGTGCATTGTTATATCTATACTCGTACATATTCATATGTAAATTTACTTGTCCAGTGCAGTTTTATTGTTTATATGTAATAACTTCTGCATTGTACATGTGACTGTGCATGTAGCTGTTGTGTGGGATTCCATTCTCCTGTATCACATATTGCTATCACTATATTGTACTCTGAGGGGCTAGGTGCTTCAGGGTCCCATATACATATATAGTGTTATACAGAATATACAATTTGGTATTTTTACTGTGTGTTTCAGTCACCTCATACCGCTTATATCCTCTGTCCTGTGTTTACTGTTACATAACTTAGGGCTTATTTACAGGTATTGTATTTGTCTGGCTATATTGTACTGTTACGCCCTAAGGCTACATTCCTTATAATGTCTGCCATACAGGGCGGGAAATCTGCAGACGCTTCTGCATCCTGCAGTACTGGCGCCGCTGGATTTACCTGAGGGGGAAGTTTTAGCTGCTGGCTCAGGCGCTGAGTGCCATACACCCAGTCAACCTGCAGCACCTGTGGCCAATCAGGACCCACCTTGGGCAGCGTTCTCAAGTATGCTGAATACACTTGTGACACGTCTTACGCTCCCTGTGGGACCCCCAGTGCCATTGTAGCCACATATTGTCTCTGTAGTTAATCCGCCCTGGGCGGATACCCTGTCTACCCAATTACAACAATTAAATTAATCCTTGGTTAGACAAAAGTCTACCCCACGCCCCTCTGGGGCCAAGGGGTCATCTAAACGGGCCATTTCTTCCTCACAATAAACTAATATTTCGGATAATTGTTCCGATGAGGATGGGGAATATACTGATCCGTCAGACACGGATACAGTTGCTTCTGATGAGGAAACTACAACCCAGGTTGATGTTCCTGACCTAGTGGAGGCTATTAAACTGATTCTTCAAATAGATGATGACATTGAGCTTACTACTGTGTCTAAGAAACCTGATAAGTTCAAAAGTCAGAAGGTTGCTAAAGTAGTCTTACCACATTCTGACCACTTAATTAACATACGTCAGGAATCCTTGTCGTCGCCAGGAAATAAATTTTCCCTGTCTAAAAAGATGCTAGCTCATTATCCTATCCATGCGGAGTTGAGTAACAAGTGGGAAACTCCACCGCCGTTGGACTCTTATGTCGGCCATCTTGTGGTGTCATCTACTCTTCCTGTCACCACTGTCTCCTCACTGAAGAAACCGACGGATAAGCGTATGGAGGGATGCCTGAAGTCTGTTTACTCTCTTACTGGTGCGGTACATGGACCCACTATGGCAGCCTCCTGTGCTGCGAAAGGAATTGAAGCATTGGTTCAGGCAGTTGAGGATGAGCTGCCTCAGGATTTTTCTGACACTGCCAGAAAATATCTGTCTTATATTATCATAGCCTACCACTATATTCAGGAGGAGGCCTCTGATGCAGGTGTAATGGCGACCAAGGCATTTACTACGTCTATCCCGGCTCGTCGAATTTTGTGGTTGAGGTCCTGGAATGTGGACCTGAACTCCAAAAAGACCTTGGAGGTGCTTCCTTTTAAGGGAGACATCCTATTTAAAGAGGATCTGAACAAGATTGTAACTGACTTGGCTACTGCCAAGACTGCGTGTCTCCCAAATACTAATCCTTCTGCTCCAAAGGCTAAGAGTGCCACCTTTCATTCCTTTCGACCTCCAGGGAAAGCAAAGGGTCAGGCGTATCCATGACAGGCTCGTACTTTCAAAACCACTAAGCCTAAATCTAAACAACCCTGGGCCACCCATCAGCCGGCTTCCAAACAAGACAAGCCTGCCGCATGATGGGGCGTGCCTCCCCTTGGGGGGACCCCAGAGTGGGAGGCCGACTTCTACAGTTCGCCCAGGCCTGGTTAAAGACCACTTTGAACGCCTGGGTGCGGGAAGTTCTCTCATGGGTACGCAATCTCTTTCAAGAGGCGTCCCCCTCGCCAGTTTTACACAACAGTTATCCTTGCGGATCTGTTAAAAGCGCAAGCTCTACACTTGGTTGTGCAATCCCTCCTGGATACAGGAGTGGTAGTGCCAGTACCTCTGTCTTGGAGAGGTAGGAGATACTATTCGACCCTGTTTCTAGTTCCGAAGCCAATTGGGTCCTTCCCGCATGGAACCCGAAGACATACAGGATATACAGATAATGCTGGCCATGTCGCATCAGCAATATCTGTGGTTTGCTATTGGCAACCTACATTATCAATTCCAGGCATTGCCTTTTGGATTGGCCATGGCCCCTTGGATCTTCATCAAGGTCATGGCCGTGATGACGGATCTTCTCAGCCATCAGGGAATTGGGATCCTGCCGTATCTGGATGACTTGCTGATCCTGGCGAACTCCCAAGAGGTCCTCCTCAGTCATCTGGAACTGATTGTTAAATTCCTACAAGCCCACGTGTGGCTCACCAGCTGAAAAAAGTCCTCGCTGGTCCCTGCTTGGAGCATGGTGCACCTGGGGGCACTACTGGACACACACAGCCAACGATTGTTTTGGTCTCCAGAGAAAGCCCTGAAAGATTTTTCCTCTCTTGCCCAAGAGTGTCGATACACTCGGCGATGCAAGCACTAGGCCTCATGGTGTCCGCTTTCGACATGGTAGAGTACGCTCAATTTTATTCTCCCCCCCCCTGCAGAGGTTAATCCTTTCCAAGTGGACGGCCTGCCTCATCGGATTAGGTATCAAATGATCTCCTTGACTCCAGAGGTTCATCTGTCACTGAGCTAGTGGCTACAGGACCAACAATTGAGCAGGGACTGTCCCTTCTGGATCTCCAACTCGGTCCTCCTGACAACGGATGCCAGTCTGCGAGGTTGGAGCAACACTCTCTCCAGGGTCGGTGGACCTGGGAGGAGTCTTTCCTCCCGATAAACATTCTGGAATTGCGGGCAGTGTTCAATGCATTGACACTGGCCCTGCCTCTAGTACAGAACAGGCCTGTTCAAGTACAATCAGACAATGCCACCATGGTGGCGTACATAAATCATCAAGGCGGCACTCGAAGCTGCATGGCAATGCTGGAAGTATCAAAAATCCTCCATTGGGTGGAACGCCATCTGCCAGCAATATCGGCAGTGTTCATCCCTGGAGTCCTCAACTGGGAAGCGGATTTCCTCAGTCGTCAGGACGATCACGCCTTACAGTGGAGTCTTCATCCTGAAGTCTTTCAACAACTAGTGGACAAGTGGGGCCTACCAGATGTAGACCTGATAGCATCTCGACACATTCACAAGGTTCTGGTCTTCGGATCAAGGACAAGGGATCCCCAAGCAGTGATCGTTGGCCAACTGGCAATTCCATGGAACTTTCGGCTGCCATACCTGTTCCCTCCAGTGTCACTCCTGCTCAGGGTACTACGGAAGTTCAAGCAAAAAAGAGTAATACTACTTCTAGTCGCTCCAGCGTGGCCCAGACGACATTGGTTCTCACACCTGCAGGGTCTATCAATAGAGCGTCCTCTTCTACTTCCTCGTTCAGGGCCCTTGTGTCTATCCGGACCTGGCAGACTGGCTTTGATGGCGTGGCTCTTGAAGCTTCACTCCTTCGAGCCAAGGGATTCTTTGAGGCGGTTATTTAAACTATGTTGAATGCCCGCAAACTGGCTTCTGCACGGATTTATTACAGGGTCTGGAACTCTTACTTCACATAGTGTGCTGCAAAGAATTATGATGCCGATTTGTTTAGAACTTCTAGGCTTTTGGCTTTTCTGCAACAAGGCCTAGATTTAGGCCTTCGCCTGACCTCCCTCAAGGTTCATATATCTGCCTTGTCAGTGTGGTTTCAGAGGAAAATTGCGTATATTCCTGACGTTTATATTTTCACTCACGGTGTTTTATGGATTCATCCTCCCTATGTCCCTCCTGTGGCTCCATGGAATCTGTCTGTTGTCTTAAATGCCCTATAAGAGTCTCCATTTTAACTTCTTGAGTGTGGGGACCTTAAATGTCTTGCGCTTAAGGTCGTGTTTTTACTGGCTATTGCCTCTGCTAGGAGGGTGTCGGACTTAGGCGCTTTGTCCTGTTGTCCACCCTTTTGGATTTTTCACCGGGACCTGGCAGTTCTTTGAACTCGCCCTGGTTGTCTACCTAAGGTGGTATCATCTTTTCGTCTTATACAAGCGATTGTGCTTCTGGCCTCTTATCTCTTCTGGATTGTCATCCAAAGAGCGGTCTTTGGATGTGGTACGGGCTCTCCGTATTTATGTAGAGAGTACTGCCTCCCTCAGGAGGTCAGATACCCTTTTTGTACTTTTTGGTTTTCACAAACTTGGCTGGCCTGTGAATAAGCAAACCTTGCCCAGATGGAATAGAATGATGATTGCACAAACCTATGCACTGGCTGGTCTTCTAGCTCCTGCTGCTATTAAGGCCCATTCTACTCCTTCTGTTGGACCTTCTTGGGTGGCCCGCCGAGGCGCGTCCGCTTAACAATTATGCAAGGCGGCTACGTGGTCCTCAGTGAACATGTTCATCAGGTTCTATGCCTTTTGATACTTCCGCCTCCCAGGATACTTCCCTTGGACGCCGGGTTTTTGTGCCCGCTACGGTGCGTCCCCTCCTATGAGGAACTGCTTTAGGACATCCCTGATGTATTTCCTGTGGAATCCCTGTGTACCCCGCTGCAGAAAAGGAGATTTATGGTAGACTTACCATGGTTAAATCTCTTTCTGTGAGGTACACTGGATTACACAGGGCGCCCACCCTGACTCACTTAGCTTCTTTGGGTTTGTATGGCATAAGCAGCTAGTCCCTTCTCCTGTTGGTAGATGTTAGTCACATAGAACCACATTCTCACATCTCTTTTACCTGCTACTGCATTGGACTGGTTAATGAAACTGAGCTCCAGTGCCTGGAGGCGGGGTTATAGAGTAGGCGGTGCAATGCATCCTGGGAACAGTCAAAGCTTTAGCCTGTTAGTGCCTCGGATCAAGATCAAACTCTACACCCCTCTATCAGCTAACATATTTTTATGTATATACATATATTTACAATATTAGGTATTATATTTGCAAAGTAAACATAATAGTTTTTCAAAGTATTCGCCACAGGAGTTTGCAAAGTTGCATGCACTTAAACCACGCGGTAAAGCAGCTTGACCAGTCCGAAGCAGGTATGTCTACTACGTGCTGGATAAAGTTCTCCAGTGCAGCTTCCTGTGACTCAAAACGAATCACACGCATCTTGCACTTGAAAAGTGGGAACACGAAGAAGTCACAGGGGGCCAGGTCTGGACTGTACGGCAGATGACCAAGTTCCTGGATTCGTTCATGGTCTTAAAAATCCAGCAGTTTCCTGTACTTGTGGGTATGTGCATTGTTGTGATCGAGAAGGGCACCATGAGAACGAGTTCTTAGATGGATCCTGGAAATGGCTTCCAGCACTTGCGTCAGGAATTGATTTGCGTACCAGTCCCCAATGACGGTGCGCTGCTGCATGAGTGGTACGGTAGCTACATGACCAATCTTGGCCAGAAAAACAGCCACCATCTGCTTAGCCACGCTGTACTCACATTGGAACTTCTGTGGCTGCACACCTCCAACTGGAGTCCACTGGGCCGAGTGTTGTTTGATCTATGAATCGAAACTGTAGATCCAGTATTCATCGTAACTGATGATCTCCCAAAAAGAGTTTGACTGACTGCCATCAAACTTGGCCAGCACGTTGTGGCACCATGTATCCCAAACCTCCTTTTGTTCTTGCGTCAGCTGCTGAGGCACCCAGCATGCATAAACCTTGCTGAGGCCAGACTTTTTGTGACTTATCGGGTGGATGGATCCCGATGAACGGCCTTTATCCTTCTCTAACGGGGCCACGGTCACCCTGTTACCCACCTCAACTATGGCCTGCAAGGCAGCAACATTGTCATCCGTGATGTCGACCACAGTGCTCCTTGTCTTCCAGGGGCCATCTCCCACTCTAGAATTCTGCAAACCACTCAGACACAGTGGTTCGGGATGGTGCTTCCTGCCCCTAAAGCAGCTTGCAGTCGGTTAATATTCTCGTTCTGCCGCAGACCACTCATGTAGTCGTAGAAGATCATGGCCTTCCAGTGGCCTCTGTTGAGCTCCATAATGAGTTTGTGAAGGAAATGACAGTTGTCTACTCTACAACACTTGTATGTATGTATGTATGTATTTATGCATGTATGTGTGTGTATATGTGTATGTGTGTGTGTGTGTGTATATATATATATATATATATATATATATATATATATATATATATAGAAGGGGGGGGGGGAATAGGGGTACCAGCCACTTGCAGTGTCTAATATATTAAAGTAACCTATGAAGAATATAGCAGGATACGGTTTCCAAAAAAGGTAACAAAATATTTATTTATGCAATTTGAGATATAATAATGGGATAAAAAAGTAGGTAAAAAGCTGGATAATAAAAACAATAAGAAATACTAAAAAAAATAGATAAAATTATACAGTTAAGCCAGAACCCTAAATCACGTAAAATCAGTAAAAACAATTTTATACTGATAAAAGTACTTTAGGATAAGAAAAT